>NC_053433.1:36256074-36556074 GCF_007990345.1 Gossypium hirsutum
CAACTTCCCGACTAGCAACTTTGGCTGTCACAACTCTCCCTCACTTAAGAAATTTTCGTCCCCGAAAATCTTACCGGTAAATAGGTTTTGGGTATCGTTCTTTCATCGAGCTCTCGGTCTCCAAGTAGCTTCCTGTCCGTGTTTGAGCATAACCTTTACTAGCGGAACTCTTTTGTTTCGCAACTCCTTCACTTCACGAGCTAGGATACGCATCGGTTCTTCTCATAGCTCATGTCGACTTGAATTTCAACCTCTGATGGGCTAATTATATGCGATGGATCAGATCGATAGCGTCGAAGCATCGAAACATGAAGACGTCATGATCTTTTCAAGCTCCGGGGGCAAAATCAATCTATACGCAACCGGACCAACTCGTTCGGAGATTTCGTACGGCCCAATGAATCTTGGGCTCAACTTGCCCTTACGGCCGAACCTGAGTATCTTTTTCCAAGGTGAAACCTTAAGGAACACTTTGTCTCCCACCTGATACTCGATGTCTTTTCGTTTCAATCTGCGTACGACTTCTGACGATCCGTGGCTACCTTCAGACTTTCACGGATTACCTTTACTTTCTGTTCAGCATCTTTAATCAAATCAACTCCCGAAAATTTTACTTTCACCGAGCTCGGTCCAAAACAATGGTGTACGGCATTTACGACCGTACAAAGCCTCGTAAGGTGCCATCTTAATACTTGATTGAAAACTATTGTTGTAAGCGAATTCAATCAAAGGTAAATACCGTTCCCATGAACTACTGAACTCGAGGATGCAACATCTTAACATATCCTCAAGTATCTGATTATCGCTCGGATTGACCATCGGTTTGGGGTGAAAAGCAGTGCTAAATGCAGCTTGGTACCAGAGCTTCTTGCAATTTCTTCCAAAATCGTGAGGTGAATCTCGGATCTCTATCCGACACGATAGAAACAGGTACCACCGTGTAATCTCACAATTTGATAAACGTACAATTCAGCTAGTTTATCCAATGAAAAATCCGTACGTACGGGGATGAAATGAGCCGACTTAGTCAGTCTATCAACAACACCCATATCGCATCCTTCTTACTTGCTGACAAGGGCAGTCCGGACACAAAGTCCATTGTGACTCGATCCCATTTCCACTCGGGTATCATGATCGGCTGGAGTAATCCTGAAGGCACTTGATGTTCCGCTTTCACTTGTTGACATATCAAACATCTCGAAACAAAGTCGGAGATGTCCCGTTTCATACCATGCCACCAAAATTGACGTTTCAAATCGTTGTACATTTTCGTACTCCCCGGGTGAATTGACATTCGGCTACAATGGGCTTCGTTCAGAATCATCGAAATGAGTTCCGAATTCCTTGGAACACACAAACGATTTCTGAACCTCAAACAATCATCATCATCAATTTGAAACTCCGATTCCTCGTTCGGAAAACACTTAGCCCGTTTTGCAACCAATTCATCATCGACTTTCTGAGCTTCACGAATTTGGTGAGTCAATAGTGGTTTAGCTTTTAATTCAGCTACTAACACATTGTCTGGTAGAACAGACAAATGCACGTTCATCGCTCGTAAAGCAAACAATGACTTCCGGCTTAAGGCGTCCGCAACCACGTTAGCCTTTCCCGGGTGGTAATCAATGACAGCTTGTAATCTTTCAACAACTTAAGCCAACGTCTTTGTCGCAGATTCAAGTCTCGTTGAGTCATCAATATTTGAGACTTTTGTGATCCGAAAATACATGGCACTCTCACCAAACAGATAATGTCGCCATATTTTTAAGCAAACACGATGGCAGCTAGTTCGAGATCATGGGTCGGATAATTCCTCTCGTGTGGCTTCAATTGTCTCGACGCATAGGCCACGACTCGACCTTCTTGCATCAATACGCAACCCAACCCAAGTAGGGATGCGTCACTATAAATGACAAACTCTTTACCTGATTCGGGTTGCACCAAAATTGGAGCTTCAGTCAAATGAGTTTTCAGTTGGTCGAACTTTTCTGACATTTCTCCATCCACTCGAACTTAACATCCTTTTGAAGTAGCTTCGTCATTGGTGTGGCTATCATCGAGAAACCTTTCACAAATCATCGGTAATAACCGGCGAGCCCAAAAAGTCCGAACTTCAGTAATTTCTCGGAGGTTTCCAGTCAGTATGGCTGAAATTTTGTTCGGGTCAACTCGAATACCGACGCGGATACCACATGACCCAAGAAGCTAACCTCTCTTAACCAGAACTCACACTTACTGAACTTAGCATATAACTGCTTATCCCGCAAAATTTGCAGCACTAGCCTCAGATGCTCAGCATGTTCGGTCTCATCTCTTGAATAGACCAAAATGTCATCAATGAACACAACTACGAACCGATCCAAATACGGTCTGAAGATCCGATTCATCAAATCCATAAATACTGCAGGGGCATTAGTGAGCCCAAACGGCATCACTAAGAATTCGTAGTGACCATATCTCGTTCTGAAGGCAGTTTTAGGAATATCTGAATCTCGAATTCGCAACTGATAATAGCCCGATCTCAAATCTATTTTTGAGAACACTGAGGCTCCCTTCAGTTGGTCGAACAAATCATCGATGCGCGGCAACGGATATTTGTTCTTTATCGTCACTTTATTCAGCTGACGATAGTCAATGCACAACCTCATGGTTCCGTCCTTCTTTTTCACGAACAATACTGGTGCACCCCAAGGTGAGAAACTTGGTCGAGCGAAACCTCTATCCGTCAGTTCTTGCAACTGAGCTTTCAACTCCTTTAACTCGGTTGGTGCCATACGATACGGAGCTATCGAAATCGGCGTAGTCCCAGGTACAAGCTCAATACCAAACTCTACCTCCCGAACAGGTGGTAAACCCGGTAATTCTTCCGGAAAAACATCTGGGTATTCACAAACCACCGGCACAGATTCGGGTTTCTTTTCTAATTCTTTGCCATCAAGTACATACGCAAGGTATGCTTCGCACCCTTTTCTTACATATTTTTGTGCCAACATTGCTGATATTACAGCTGGCATCCCCTCCAAGTCCGCAGACTCAATTCGGACTACTTCGTTATTTGCGCACCTCAAATCAATAGTCTTGCTCTTGCAATTCACAATCGCATCATGCGCGGTCAACCAATCCAAACCAAGGATAACATCAAATTCATCAAATGGCAAAAGCATCAAGTCCGCCGGAAAACAGGAACCTCGAATTTCCAGGGGACATTTCTCACACACTTTGTCGACAAGCACGTAATGACCCAAGGGATTTGACACCTGAATTACAAACTCAGTAGACTCAATAGGTAAAGTCTTACTGGATGCTAAGGTTTCACATATGTAAGAATGAGTAGAACCGGGGTCAATCAAAGCAATTACATTAGTATCAAAGAGAGTGAATGTACCGGTAATAACATCAGGTGAAGAAGCATCCTCGCGGGCACGTATAGCATAAGCTCTAGCAGGCGCACGAGCTTCGGATCTGGTTATATCATCTCTAGATCCTCTCTGACCACCACTAGCATTGCCCGTATTTCCAGATGGTCTACCTCGAGCAGTGGTAGCACCCGGTTTCCCACTCTGATTTTCATTCTGTTCAAACAACCTCGGGCAATCTTTAATGAAGTGGTCAACTGATCCGCACTTGTAACAGGAGCAGTCAGGGAATCTACAACTCCCCGAATGCCATTTACCGCAATATCGACACTTCGTTCTATCTCAACGTTCATTCCCAACACTGGCGACCGAAGTGCCTCGTGTACCCACAGGGGGTCGATCACGATCTCGTCTAAAAAGGCCCGAAGTGCCTCTAAACTGGCCCGCATCATCTCGAAATCTCTTCGATGTCTGTTGAAGAGACCTTCCCGAGGATCTTTTACGAAACTCTCCAGTTCCCTCATCAACTCTTTGCTTTTCTTTTCTAAGCTCTTCGGCTTTACAAGCTCGTTCAACAAGTACCACGAACTCTCGTATTTCAAGAACGCCAACGAACATTTTTATATCTTCATTCAGCCCATCCTCGAAGCGTTTACACATAATAGCTTCGGACGAAACACATTCCCGAGCGTATTTGCTAAGTCTAACAAATTTTCGCTCGTAATCAGTAACCGACATGGAGCCTTGCTTAAGCTCAAGAAATTCCTTCCGTTTTTGATCAACAAATCTCTGACTGATATACTTTTTCCGAAACTCAGTTTGGAAAAACTCCCAAGTTACTTGCTCTCGGGGCACAACAGAAGTCAGAGTACTCCACCAATAGTAGGCAGAATCACGTAGCAAGGAGATAGCACACTTTAGGCATTCATCGGGTGTACAAGATAGCTCATCGAGTACCCGGATAGTGTTGTCCAGCCAAAATTCAGCTTGCTCGGCATCATCGCTATCCATAGCCTTAAATTTAGTAGCCCCATGTTTTCGGATTCTGTCAACTGGGGGCTTATTTGACCTTATTTGGTCCGTTACCGGTGGTATTGTAGGTGCGGGGGTAGTATTTGTCGGGAATGGAGGTTGTGGAACAGCCATATTAGTTCGAATGTATTGGTTGAACCAATCATTCATCACGCTATAGAATGCTTGTCTAGCTTCATCATTCGGATTACTAGAATTAGGTTGAGAGTCTGCCGGCACTGTCCCTTGTGCGGGAGTAGGCGCTACACTCTCAAGATCATCAGCTACCTCTCGGTCACGATCGGGATCCATTACTATAAACACATTTACAATTGTCAGAAATCACCACACTATCAAGTAATCACATAAAATGGCATGTATAGCTAGACCCAACACATTACGGTAGTCCTAGAATCGACTAAACCGTAGCTCTGATACCAATTTAATGTAACACCCCGAACCCGAGACCGACACCGGAGTCGGACACGAGATGTTAACAAACTTTGAAAAATTTTTCCAGACACTGCCCAGTCTGAGTACTAGTCGCTTCAAAAATAATATCTTGAGTTTCACAACTCGAAAATCAGTTTTGTGATTTTTCCCTGAAACTAGACTCATGTCCCCACCTATGTATTTTTTTCTAGAATTTTTGGTCGGGCCAATTAGTACAGTTTATTAGTCAACGTCTCCCATGTTACAGGGGTCGACTACACTGACCTTTTCCCATTACGACTTGGATATCTCTCTGCACAGAGCTTCAATACTGATGCCGTTTGTTTCTATGGAAACTAGACTCAGAGAGGAATCCATACATATATGGTATGTCCCCTAATTATCTCTGGTCAATTTATAGTGAATTTCCAAAGTCGGAACAGGGAATCCAGAAACTGTTCTGGCCCTGTTCCACAAGAACCCGAATATCTATTACTGTACTGTTCATATGATTGTTTCGTTACTTTCATATGAAAGTAGATTCATCAAGGTTCGATTACGTAATTTATTCACTATTTAATTCCACTCCTACGAATTCTTGTGATTTTTCCAATCCACACCACTGCTGCTGTCAGCCTCTGTTTTCAAAGTAAACCTTACCTATTTTCGGGGTTTCATGGACCAACTAGGGCCTTGTCATACATATGCCCGCATATGATCATACTTAGCCATTCCAATGGCTGATCATTTGCTCAACACTTCCATTCCAACTATAGTTACATCATGAAACCATCTATACATTCATAAACACGAATGGTCTAATGCCATACTCCACTTCTACAAGCCATTTTCGCATGGCTGTACACTTATACATTTCATAAAGTACTCGAAAAACAACAATGGGTAGTCCTATACATGCCATATCAAAATTCAACCAAAATAGTACCCAAAAGAGCCTTTGATAGTGTGGGCGACTTCGACTTCAAGATCCCGAGTCCGATAGCTGGAGAACCAAAAATCTATAAAACAGAGGAGCAGTGTAACGAGTAAGCAATTTATGCTTAGTAAGTTTTGAGCAAGGAATTCCAGCATAAACAAAGAATAACACACATTTAGCTAAACGGAATATTTCATAATACGCAATTTACCGATACCAAACTTGCTTCACAACATTAACAACCCTTATGTACATACACAATAGACTAACTTAGCCGAAGGCCGGTAGCTCGTTTATCAACTGAGCGAACATTTATTTGTAAGGGCTCGATTAAATTCAACACATACGTAACATATCCCCATATTGGGATGTTTTTCGAGTATTCGCTGGAATTTTACAGCAAGCTCATTCATTACCAAATCACGTACCTTCGGGATTTAACCGGATATAGCTCCTCGTTCAAATGCCTTCGGGACATAGCCCGGTTTTAGTAACTCACACAATGCCTTCGGGACATAACCCGGATTTAATAACTCGCACGAATGCCTTCGGGACTTAACCCGGATTTAGTATCTTGCACAAAGGCCTTCGGGGCTTAACCCGGAATTTGTATCTCGCACAAATGCCTTCGGATCTTAGTCCGGGTATATTCACTTAGCACAAAGCCTTCGGGACTTAGCCCGGACAGCATTCAATTAATCATGCACATCTAACAATAATTCATGGCACATTCATATTTCATTTTCATTTGCGAAACTCAAACACAAGGCACATATCGTCCTTGCACATTCGGCTCAATAGCCACACATAGAGCATGATTTAATCACATCGTAATTTAAGCTCTCTTACTCAAGAACTTACCTCGGGTGTTGTCGAACGATTCCGCTAGCTATTCAACCACTTTTTCCTTCCCTTTATCGGATTTATTTCCCCTTTGCTCTTGAGCTTAATTAAACAAATAAATTGATTTCATCATTTAGGCATCAAAAAGATGAACACAAGGCACTTAGCCCATATTTATACATTAGACATTAAAGTCTCATACATGCAAAAATCATGCATCAACACAACATATTAGCTAATTTCTTTCCCCTTGGCCGAATATGCATGTCTATTTTTGGGGTCGATTTCAACACTTAATACACACATATACACACTAGTAAAGCATCCTCCCCCTTTTCATCAATTTAACACATGCATTGCTCATTAACATGCAAAGTTACATTCGGCCTTAGCACACATCTTGCTAGCCGATTCTTCTCCATTTAGCAACCAATGCACATATGTGCTCACACAAAAATGCTAAAAAGGAGGTTCAAGAATCATCAAGACATCATCACATGCATCATTAACAAGCTTCATATTTTGCATGCAATGGCATTAACACAACCTCCACCTAGGCCGAATCTTAACTCATCCTCATGCCTCATCACCACAACATCAAACACCAACCAAGAATGATGCATCCATGGTCAAGTGCCAATTCCATCACATAGCAAGATTTAGACCATGGGCTAGGTAGAACTCAAGCTAACAACTAAAACATGCATGCATCTCATGGAACATCATCAAACATACCTTAGCCTAGCTACATGCATGGCCGAATCTCTTCACCTTTCTTCTTCTTTCCTCCTTAAAATTTTTGGCCAAGGATGAACCAAAGGATGAGAAAATTTTTTCTTTGTTTTTCTTTCTAATTTAGGCTAAATGAAGGTGAGAAAAGGATGAACAAAGATCTTCTCCTCTCTTTTCTTTAGCTCACGGCAATGGGGGGGGGAAGAATCAACTACACACTTTTTTTTTTGTGTATTCATCATACTCCTTTTCATTATTTAATTTCCATGCCTATTATTTTATTTTTTTCCACCCATGATGCACCAACAAAACATGTCTATGACATGTCTTGGCCATCAAACTTGGTCTACCATGCTTGTCATGGCCGGCCACTACTAGTAGGGGGGGAATTTGACATGCAAGTCCCCCCTTTGTCCACATGCACTAATAGGTCCTCACACATTGACCTATCACATTTTAGAATTTTCTCACATAAGTCCTATTTACTAAATTCACATGAAATCAACCAAATTGAAGCTTGAAATTTTCACACATTCATAATTACATATTCTAGACAATAAGTATCACATTCAAACATTTTGGTGACTCGGTTTAGCGGTCCCGAAACCACTTCCCGACTAGGGTCAACTTTGGGCTGTCACAACTTTCCTCGATCTAGTTCCGTAGTTGGTCTTTCCGGATCTTATTGAGCTTGAAAAATTTTCTTCCTCTCTCTTAGGGTTTCCATCGAAAAATTGGGGAAGATGATATGAAATTAGATGATTTTTTTCTTTTTAATTAATTATCATTTATTAATTTTATTGATTTCCAATTTAGTCCCTACCCTTTTCTAATTTTTCCATGTATGAGTCATTAAAATATCTACTAACTACTCTTTAATGGTCTAATTACCATATAAGGACCTTAAGTTTTGAATTTCATAGCTATTTGATACCTATAGCTACTAGAACTCAACTTTTACATTTTATGCAATTTAGTCATTTCCTTAATTAAACACACAATCGGTAAATATCATAATGCCAACTATAAAATAAAATAAAATAATTTTTTCTGTTTTTATAAACTTTTGCTATTGTGTGTTTATTTTGGATTACACTTCGAAAGTTTGAATTAACTAATTAAATGATTTCCAATTGTTATATATCAAGTAGTTAAAGATTGGTTTGTTCTGAAATAATTTGTTGTAGCCTCCAGACTTGGTCTTAACTTGTAGGCTGGGTATGGGGTGTTACAATTTAAATAGGTGCTTAATGAAGATATCTTTGTTCTTGTGACATCTTTATCACTTCAAGATTTTTCTACACTCGTGGAAAGAGCTCTAAGGATTGAGGAAGATATAAACAGGCCAACAGAAAGGAGTTCGAGTAAAAGGGTGGCAATAAGATTTCTAACATCCTCACATTAAAATCATATTATAAGTAGTATTACCAAAGGTATATTCATGGTAGAGGTCCTTGAATAAGTGATCTATAAATAGTTGGTTGTATAAGAAATTGTGATCATTTTTATAGAAAATTGATAAACACAAAAATGTAGAGAATTATTAGTTGAGATAATTGGAATAAACTAGAAACCAAAAATAAAATTTAGGGATTAACTTGAATAGAATAGAAAGTACAATGACTATATAGTAGTTATTCCCTTTTTATTTTGATGGGAAGGACTTGATGGCAATTTTACCGTCATTTAAAAAATTAATGGTTTTCATGATAATTTTCAAATGATTTTTATTATTTAATATTATTTAACTTTTATTTAACATCTTATTTAAAACAATATTATTTTATTAAGTAATATAATAAAACATATAAAAGAAAGATGAACATCTTTCTCCATCTTTCTTTCTTATTTTCGAAAGTTAGGGTAAGAAGGAGAAAATAAATTTCTTCATCATTTTCCTTCAAATTTCAAGCATAAGGTATGATTTTCCTTCAAAATTAGTATAGATTTTGAATCTTTGAAGCTTGTTTTACTTATATCTACTTTTAGTTTTTTTATTGTTTTAAGTTTGGTTAAAGTTGCCATTGATGTAATGATGCGAGTCTTAAGGTCCAATTTCAGACCCATGGATGTGATGGGCTTACACTACCTCAAGGACCAACAATAAGGTTAAAGGTCAAGCAAATCAAACCAAGATTTGATCAAAGACAATATGTGAGGATGAATGTTTTCGAGGAAATGAGAAATGATACATGCACTACATGAGTGAAATTTATTAAACTAAATTCAACCAAGCTGCCAATTTTCAAACTGAATCGATTAGTCAACTTGCGAAGAATTTTTAGATGGTATCCAAACATTTGTGGGCTTAGATATCTGCATAGAGTTTAAAGATATCTGCATAGAGTTTCGAAGCTCAAGTTATGACCATAATAGTGAAGACTGCGGAGTAGAATTTTTGGATAGAACTATTACGGAAATTATGATGTCAAGCTTTTAATTCGAGTTTAAATCATATTGGGTTCGATTTTTAGGCTTAATTTTTTTTATTTGAGCTCAGTATTGTATTTATTAGGTTTTATGATTTATTTATTCCGAGTTTTGGATATTTAAGTATTTTAAATTGTTTAGGAGTTTTATGTTTCTTAGTCAAACAAGAAATTTTAGTTTAAACTACTTCTTATTTTGATTAATTAGAGTTTTACTATACTTTGGAATTTTATTTGGATATACTTAACTAACCTATATAAAGACTTCTTCATTGTTCATTAGAGATAATTGTTTTCACTAATAAAGTTTTCAAGTTTGGGAGTTAGTTTCTTTTTGCAAGATTTCTTTCTTGTTACTTATAAAAATAGTTTTTTCTTGATTTTCTTCGAGGATTCGTGAGAACTTATTCTTCATCCTTTAATTTACCAAGGATTATTTTTTGGAGGGTTGATTAGAGTCGTTAATTGAGTTTGTTGGGATTTATATATTAAAGGATTCAATTGGACACTTATTCTTCTATCCATCATATCCATCAGTTTGCTCGTTCCATCTTCCACTTTGTTTTAATATATATTTTCTTTATTTAGTTATTATTTTGAATATTTATTATTTTTTTAAAATTTTAAATTTTTGGTTTTTTCTTTTTTTTTCTAAATCTATTTGGTTTCTTTCGTTTAGGTTACATCCAAATATTTGTTTCTCGAGTCGAACAACTTGAATAGGATCATTTTTTCACCTTCCTTTGCCCCTTTCTTATCATTTGGTATCTAATTTTGGTGTTTTAGGTGTTCTTTGTTTTCTTATAAACTGATTTCAACAAATAATCTCAAAACAATTTTTTTTTCTTTTTACCTAGAAAGTTTTTTGGAAAAAAATAATTCAATGGGTAAATGTTTTCCAAATGATTTGAAATTTTACATACTAATTCTTGGCACTCCCTTAGAATATAAAAAATATTTATCACAAAAAAATAGATCGAAGAAAATGAAAAACTAGAAAAAAATTATTATGTAGGTTGAATTTCATATTGAAATTATCCATATTAGATCTACATTATTTGAGGAGACTCTAGTTTAAATTTCATAATTTTTGGAAATCGAGAACACCTCAAATGAAAAAATTCAAGTTATTTTCCATTGTTTCAAGTTTTCGATTGGGTACTTTATTTTCTTTGATTCTAGCATTAGGTTTTCTTTTGTTTTTAGGTTTCCTTATTCTTTTACACATGCTAATACATATTGGCTTCCTGTGTTAATTGGTACAGAAACAATTGCCTCTCCTTTCTCTGCACAACTTACTTCTTTTAGAGTCGTGTTTTTCTTTTGCTTCTTAGAGACTTAGCTGTAATGACCTAAAAGCCAGTGGTGTCAGAAAGTATGCTTTTGGGACCCCGATTCCATAAACCAAACCTGTAAATATTTTTATTAAATATTTACGGAGTTGTACTATAGGTGAATGAAATTCCAAATAAGTAATTTTATCAAATTAATGGTTAATTGAGGTATAAGGACTATATCGTAGAGGTGGTAAAAGTTTATTGATAAAAAAATTTCAATTAGAACTTAAGGTAGGGGCCTCAAGCAGCAATTATACCACTATGGATAGTATAATGGAAGGTAGTAACAAGGTTAATTGTTTTGTTTAAATAAAAAAAATTGTTTAGTTAAATTTTTTTTTTAAAAAAAAAGAGATTTTATATTATATGATATAGTGGACGAAGAGAGAAACATAGCATCTTCTTCCTTCTTACCCAAAACATTAAGAAAAAAAAAAGCTAAACACCACTTAGGGTTTTGGACTTTAACATCAAAATTCAAGTCATTGGTTATTTTCTTATAATTTTTATATTTTTGAAATCCCAGAAGCTTAATCTAGCTGACCCATGTGTTATTTTTCATAATTGTTAAAGTTTGAGAGGATGCCATTATTGAATATTTGATTTTTTAAGTACTAATTTGATAGATTTTAAGTGTAGTAGTATAAAGGGACTAAATTGTGAAGTCCATTGATTATTTTGTTCAATAAGGGCTGAAATGCACAAATTTTGAAATTTTGGTAGAAATGAGAAATAGGAGGTTCATTTAGGGCTATAGTGAAATCAGTTTGCAAATTTGAGTTCTAGATTTAAAGTTATGTTAGTCTCAGTTTTAGGGACTAAATTGAATAAATTGTAAAAGCTGCATAAATAGGTTTACAAATTGGATGTGAAATTGTTTGAATATTGATTATTTCGTATGTTTGTATTAATCTGTAGCTAACGTCGACCTAGATTCCTCGAAAAAGAAAGAAAAAGATAAAGATGTCAACGAGTAGCTCAGAGTTTAGGGTTTGTGTTTCTATAATCCGAACTACCTTGATTTACTGCATTATGAATTATTCTACATGGTAAGATTATAATGTGAGTCAATTTTGGATAAAATGAATTAAATTGACTTAATTTGAATAGTTTGATAGTGATAAGGACTAAATTGAATAAATGTGAAAATATTGTATATGGATATAACTGTGAAATTGAATCTATAATGTGATGAGTTATGCTTCCACATGCATGAATCAATGATTTGATGATGAGATTGAATTATAAATTGAGACAATGTGTTAGCTTGGAAGGATAAACTTGAGATCGTTGATAGGGAAGTTGGATTGGCGTTTGAGATGTTGTGGTGAAAGCAATAAAAATTATGCAACAAAGAACACAAGGATTTATAATGGTTCAACCCTGATTTCCTACCTCACTACCTTAGCTTACCATAACTAAGGATTTTCCAAAATTCAGTAATTTGGTAACCTTTGAGGAAAAGGTTTAACCTTACAATTCTCTTAAGATTTATGCCCCAAAATCTTAAGATTGCACTCCTTTAAGGTTTCTACCCAAGTCTTAAGAATTAACCCTCTTTCAAAGAGAACAAATAAACAAAATAAAAAGTAATCTTTACAAGATTAGAATTTTAGCTAATTAAGCACTAATACAAAGAAGAACACTTAAGCTAAATGAATAAAATGAAAGCTCACAAGTGTTTACAAGAAAAAATATGAAAGAATTAAGCTCTTAGGCTGTTTTTATTTATCATTAAGCGTTTCACATGTATCTTATTTTGTAAGACCTTTGGAGGATGGTATTTATACCCTCTAATTGATTTTTAACCGTTGTGGTTGTTTAATGTCTATTTACAGTCTACTATTCATACTAGCGTGCTCGTTTCCTTGTATTCTCTATATCATTTGGTACATTTGATTTCTTAATGTCTATTTATAGTGTAATATACAGAACTTAATACTCTAATAATAAAAAATTTAAAATCACCTCTCATCATGCCAAATTTATCGTAAATACAATCAACCTATGTACAAGCTCCTAACCAATCACTTGTATTTCTACAAGCTCAAGCACACAATTGACAAGAAAAACGTAAAGATTAAACAAATTCTCTATGTTACTCCCTACACTTTAGAAAACACATTGTCTTCACTGCGTAGCCCTGATAAGATAATGAACAAAGTTAATTCTGATAGTTTCATAGACTAATAGGTAGGTGTAACACCCCTTACCCGTATCTGACCCGGAACAGGGTATGAGGCATTTCCAAACTTGTACTCATACATTCATGCAAAAAGTCGGGCTATAAATTTTTTTCCTTTAAAACAACTTCATTCATACATACACAAATTGTACCTAATATGGGCTTACGAGGCCCAAAACAGCCATCGGAAAAGAATCAGGACTAAATCGGGAACTTTTAGAAAAGTTTGGGAAATTTTCCCTAATACAGAGCCATATGCCCGTGTGAGACAGGGGATTCGTCCGTGTTCTCTCTACACACCCGTGTCTTCCAGCCATATAACTTTCTGACTATGACATCAGCACCAATTTAGGGTCACACAGCCGCATCACACGCCTGTGTGGCCAGACCGTGTGGTCAATTAAAATTAAATGAATTTTTCATAAAAAAGCTGCAAACTTTACACGGCCAGAGTACTCACCCATGTGGGTAGGCCGTGTCCCTCACATGGCCAAGACACACACCCGTGTCTTAGCCCGTCTGTTTACTACTGAACATACTGACTTACAAAAATAGGGTGCAGGGGACACACGACCATTCAACATGCCCGTGGGGTAGACCGTGTGTCACACATAGTTTAGACACATGCCCATGTGGACCATTTAAAGGCTATTTTCCAAGCCAATTGTCACCCTGAATCATTCATACAGTCAAACATATTTCATAGCATGCAATGTGACCTATTTAGACACTCAAGGATTCAACGTCATGTCACCCTCACATCTTCATAATGTCATCCTATTGCATATTCATTTAGTTACACCATTTAGAAACATTCCACACCAATTTCATGCATAATTAAATTTGTTACCATAACTTCAAGTTATACATTCATGACTATAGTCATCTTAAGCCATTTAGTCATCCTTTATCTTTTAGCATCTAGTCCATACTTTACCATACATTCACCAAGCAATAACATATCACATCATCAAGGCATTAACACATGCATGCATGAAAAATTAGACATTACAATCCGATAATCAATTATGAGCCATATCACATGGCTATTACAAAATGAATCATCAACATCATAGGCCTTCACAATTTGGCCAAATAGCATGACACTTATCACAAAATGACCAAGTCCCCTATACATGCCATACTTAAAAGAACCATTTCACTATACCCAATATTCCTTTGATAGTACTCCGATAGCTTCTGATCCCCGAGCTAGCTTGGCGGAACTACAAAGGATGGAAAGAAAAAAGGGGTAAGCATTAAAGCTTAGTAAGTCCAAATGCAAATAATATGCAATGATAGTAAGTAATTAACATGCAAAGACATAATAACATATACATAAAGATTATTCATCATATAAACCTTTTGACTTACTTATCATATGTACACATTTACTTTCTCATCACAAATCATCCTTTATCAAGGCATTATTCATAGGTTTAGAACATACCTGTACCCATTGTAGTATACCATATAACCATACCTTTTTAACATGCCCTCATCAAGACTTTCATCATATCCATTGCATTACCTGTTGAACACTCAGAATACTATTGGATACGCGGAAAACTTACACATAAGTGCCACATATACATACGTAGCCAAAGCTACCTCATAACATGTAATGCTCGAAATGGAGCTACTCATGGGCTTGCTCATAAAAGCTATCGGTCAAGGTGTAGCTATATGGACTGCTCACACAAGCTGTCAGGTATCCGACCAACTCAAGGATTACCTAGCCACTGGTAGGACACACAAGACCATTGCTCGGAACCCAATTACATGTATTGCATTCATAATGAACTCGGACCAACTCAATGAGCTCGGATTTCTAAATTTCTAGTGACATGTCACTTGTATCCTAGACTATTCCTAATGTTCAAACGAGATTTTCCTCACTTGCACAAGGCATATATTATCGTACTTGCTCGTGATGTCATATGTAACGGCCATAATATCATTTATGCATTCATAAAAACTATTAAGCATATAACTCATAATAACAAGAAAACATTTATCACATAATATCAAAACATTAAAAACATGCTACAACACCACATTATTTGCATATGCACTTACCTTGGTACAAAATGATGGTAATCGAGCCTAATCGTCGTATATTTTATTCTTTCCTCTATCAAGACCCGATTCACGTTTTTCTTGATCTATAATGCCAAATTTAACTTGTTTATTAATCACATTACTCAAATCGACCCATAATTCATGCTTTGGTAAAATTAACTTTTTACCCATATCTTTTCACTTATTTATGATTTAATCCCTAGGCTCGTAAAATGAAATGCATGCATTTTCTTTGTTACCCAAGCCTAGCAGAACCTACACCATGCTCATATTAGCCCACACTTTCCTTTATTTCACATTTTTACTACCCACTTTTACACCTTTACAAACAAGTTCCTTTTTTAGGTGTTTTCACTAAAAATCACCTAGTAAAAGATGTTTATCATGCATCAAACATTTATATTCCTCCATTAATCAACAAAATACATGCATGTTACACATGGTTCAAATTTCATACATGAACCCTAGCTCAAAATATAGCTAGAAATGGGTAGATCATGCTTCAAAGACTTCAAAAATACAAAGAACATTAAAAATGGGGCTAGGGAGCACTTACAATCAAGCTTGGAAATGTTGAACAAAACCCTAGCTATGGCTATTGAGAAATTTGGCTAGCACTTGGAGAAGATGGACACATTTTTCCTTTGATTTTCCCTTTTTATTCTTTTAATTACCAAATAACTAAAATACCCTTAGGGTTTTTCTTTCAAATTTTTCCTATGCATGTCTATTTTTGTCCAAAATTACAAAAATTGGTGAAATTGTCGATTAGGACCTCCTAATTTATAATCTAAAGTTATTTCATGCTTAAAGCTTCTAGAATGCAAGTTTTGCATCTTATTCAATTTGGTCTTTAAAAATTCAATTAGACATTTTATGCATAGAATTTCTTCATGAAACTTTCACATAAGCAAGCATTCATATCGTAGACATCATAACACTCATATAATAATTATTTCTATCTCAAATTTGTGGTCTTAAAACCACTATTCTGATTAGGCCCTAATTCCGGATGTTACAACTCTCCCCCTTTTAGGGATTTTAGTCCCCCAAAATCTTACCAGTTAAAAGGTTTGAGTATTGTTTCCTCATAGCCTCCTCGGGCTCCCATGTAGCCTTTTCAACCCCATGTCTTTGCCATAAAACTTTCACAAGAGCAACACTTTTGTTTCTCGATTGCTTGACTTTTCGAGCCATGATCTTAACAGGTTCCTCACCATAAGTCATATCCGGTCTGATTTCAACCTCGGTCGGTGCAATCAAATAAGAAGGATCGGATATATATTGGCGCAACATGGATACATGAAATACATCATGAATCTTTTCTAACTTAGTCGGCAAAGCCAATCGATAAGCAACATGCCCTATCCTTTCAGCAACCTCATACGGTCCTATAAAACGAGGACTCAACTTGCCCTCTTTACCGAAACTCAAATCCTTTTTCCATGGCGACATTTTCATGAGTACTTTATCACCTACCTGATACTTAATTTCCTTTCTTTTCAAATCTGCGTACGACTTTTGTCTGTTCTATGCCACTTTCAAACAATCACGAATTACCTTAACCTTTTCTTCGATTTCCTTAACTAAAACAATTCCATGAATCTTATCCTTCTTAAGCCCAGTCCAATACAACGGTGTACGACATTTACGTCCATACAATGCCTCATAAGGCGCCATCTTCAAGCTCGATTGATAACTATTGTTGTAAGCAAATTCAACCAAAGGTAAGTACTTTTCCCAACTACCTTGGAATTCAAGAACACAACATCTAAGCATATCTTTCAGTGTCTAAATTACTCTCTTGGATTGTCCATCAGTCTATGGATGAAAAACGATACTAAAGTTCAACTTTGTACCCAAAGCTTCTTATAACTTCTTCCAAAATAGTGAAGTAAACCTCAGATCCCTATCCGAAATAATCGATAAAGGTACTCCATGAAGTCTGACAATCTCAGAAATATATAATTCAACTAACTTATCAAGTGAATAATCAATGCGTACCAGTATAAAAAGAAAGAATTTAGTCAATCTATCAACCACAACCCATACGACATCTTTCTTTCTTGGTGTCAACGGCAAGCCTATCACAAAGTCCATAGTAATTCGGTCCTATTTCCATTCGGGAACTAAAATAGGCTAAAGTAAACCTGAAGGTACCTGATGTTCGGCCTTTACTTGCTGACAAATCAAGCACCGCGATACAAACTTAGATATATCTCTTTTCATACCACTCCACCAGTACATTTTCTTTAAATCATTGTACATTTTCGTGCTACCCAGGTGAATTGACATACCTCCGTTATGAGCCTCATGCAAAATATTCTGAATCAACTTAGCCTTCTTCAGAACACAAATCCTTCCATGGAACCTCAGACAACCATAAGAATCTCTCTGAAAACATGATTCACTGTCCAACTCACACTGAGCTTTCTTAGCTTGTAACTCTTTATCAACTTCCTGAGCATCAGAAATCTATTGAAGAAAAATCGGTCTAGCTCTTAACTCTTCCTGAATTGCACTATTAAGAAATAGGGTTAGCCGTGTGTTCATAGCTCTCAAAGTAAATAGAGACTTTCTGCTCAAGGTATCGGCAACCACGTTAGCCTTACCGGGGTGATAATCAATCACAAGTTCATAGTCTTTTAACAATTCCAGCCATCTTCGTTGCCTCAAATTCAAATCCTTTTGAGTCATCAGGTACTTAAGACTTTTATGGTCTGTATAGACATGGCATTTCTCTCCGAATAGGTAATGTCGCCAAATCTTCAAAGCAATTACAATGGCAGCTAATTCTAGATTGTGCGTAGGATAGTTTTTCTTATAGGGCTTTAGTTGCCTCGAAGCATAAGCTACTACCTTTCCTTCTTGCATAAGCAAACAACGTAATCCACTCAAGGACGCATCACTGTAAATCACAAAATCTTTCCCTGATTCTAGTTGCCCTAACACTGGTGCCTCGGTAAAAAATGCTTTCTGTTTCTCAAAACTCTGTTGGCACTTCTCTGTCCATTCAAACTTAACATCCATTTGTAACAACCTCATAATTGGAGTGGCAATAATCAAAAAACCTTTCACAAACCGCCTGTAGTATCTGGCCAAACCCAAAAAGCTTCTAACTTTAGTTACATTCCTTGGCGGTTTCCACTCAACAATAGCAGAAATCTTACTTGGATCAACTCGTATACCATCTCCTGAAACAATGTGGCCTAAAAATCCAACCTCTCAAAGCCAAAACTCGCTTTTACTAAACTTGGCATATAACTGTTTATCCCTCAAAGTTCATAACACTGTTCTTAAGTGCTCGGCATGCTCTGCCTCATCTCTAGAATAAATAAGAATATCATCGATGAACTCCACAACAAACTTATCCAAATATGGCTGAAAAAGTCGGTTCATTAAATCCATAAACACGATAGGAGCATTCATTAATCCAAATGGCATAACAAGAAACTTGTAGTGGCCATACTTCATTCTAAAGGCAGTCTTAGGTACATCAGACTCTTTAACTCGTAATTGGTAGTATCCAGATCTCAAGTTTATCTTAGAGAACCATGTCGCTCTTTTCATCTGGTCAAACAAGTCATCAATCCTTGGAATAGGATACTTATTTTTTATTGTCACCTTATTGAGCTGCCGGTAGTCAATGTATAATCTCATGGAACCGTCCTTCTTTTTCACGAATAACACGGGAGCACCCCACAGCGAAAAGTTTGGTCTCGCAAAACCTTTGTTAGTTAACTCTTGCAACTGTAACTTTAGTTCTTTCAGCTCAGTCGGGGCCATCCTATACGGAGCAATAGAGATAGGTGTCGTCCCTGGGATTAACTCGATACTGAATTCAACTTCTCTAATCAGAGGCAAACTTGGCAATTCCTCTAGCAATACATCTGTATACTCACACACAACTGGCACCGATTCGATTTTCAATTCGGATTCCTTTTTATTCAATATGTATGCCAAATAAGCTTCATACCCTTTTCTCATACATTTCTGAGTAGTCGTCGAATAAATTACAATTGGTAACTTATCTGACTCATCTATTTCAACTCGAAGAATCTCACCATTATCACACTTTAATTTAATAACCTTTTATATACAATTCATTATAGCATCAAGTAGTGTAAACCAAACCATACCTAGTATAATATCAAATTCATCAAACGGCAACAACATCAAGTCAGCTAGAAAACCATGACCTTTAACCATCAAAGGGCATTTCTTACATACTTTATCAACTATCACATGCTTTCCTAACGGGTTTGACACATTAATCATAAATTTTGTAGACTCGACAGGTATATTCATACTAGATGAAAATTTTATACACACATACGAATGAGTAGAGCCAGGGTCTATCAAAGCAATAACATTAGTGTCATAGAGAGAAAAATTACCAGTGATCATATGAGGAGAAGTTGCATCTTCGCATGCGCGTATGGCATAGGCCCTAGCTGGAGCCTTAGCTTCAGATCTCACTGTTGTATCTCATGTCACATTCTTACTATCGGACCCATTCTCGGTATTTCTCGAGGGTCTTCCCCTAGAAGTTGTGCTACTCAGCCTTGAGTTCTAAAATCTTTCTTTCTCTACCATCTCGAGGTAGTCTTTAATATAGTGATCTTGAGAACCACACCTAAAACAAGATTCCTCAATCACACTACATGTGCCAAAACGACATCTATCACATTGTTGGCACTCAGGTTTGGAAGGTTTAGCATTACCCACACTTACCACAAATGTAGCCTGAGATCTAAAGCCCGAATTCTGCTTTCTACAGTTCTCATATGAATGACCAACTAACACATGTGAACGAGAGTATATCTCTCTAGATTTCTTAGACTGAGATGGCAATACTTACTCATATACCTCTTTCTTGTATCTCTTGCCTCAGACTCGGCTTTTCTCTTTTCTTTGATCAACTCCTCGGCTTTACAAGGACGTTCAACGAGTATCACAAATTCTTTCAACTTAAGAATGCTCACTAACATCTTAATATCCTTATTAAGTCAATCTTCAAATCTTCTACACATCTTAGCCTCGAAAGATACACATTTCATAGTGTACTTACTGAGTCTGACGAATTCGCTCTCGTACTCATTAACTATCATACGACCCTGTTTCAAATCCAAAAATTCCTTGCGCTTCTAATCGATGAACTGTTTGCTAATGTATTTCTTTCGGAATTCCTCTTGAAAGAATTCCCAAGTAACCCTCTCCGATGGTACCACGGATATGAGCGTCTCCACCAGTGGTATGCCGCGTCTCTCAGCAAAGATATGACACATTTCAAGCACTCCTCGGGTGTACATGATAATTCATCAAATACTCGTATCGAGTTTTCTAACCAGAACTCCGCTCTCTCAGGGTAATTATTGGCATTTTCCCTAAATTCCTCGGCACCTTGTTTCTGAATTTTATCAACAAGTGTTCTAGAGAATCTCATGAAATCCATACTTTGAGGCATCACAAGTGCGGGTAGAGGAGGTAGGGGAGGTTGGGCATTCGGGTTCGTTCAAACGAACTCCGTGTACCATGCATTCATCATGTGGAGGAAGGCCTCTCTGCCTCCTTCTCCTCTACTAACAGTTTCAGGTCTACTCTCAGACGGCACCGCTCCTTCAGCCGGAGCAAGGCGTTACTTTCTACATCATCCACCACTGCTCTGTCGAGATTCATTTGCTATATGAAAACACATTTTAATATTATCAGGAGTTGTGATATCCCTAATTTAACCCTAGTCGGGAAGTGGTTTCGGGACCACGAAACCGAGTCACAAAAATATTTAAATACCTTATTCCATGCCAAATATATGTGAAAATGCATGTGTAAATTTTTAATTCTTTGATTTAGTTAATTTGAATGTGAATTGAAATAAAAAGGACTCATGTGAAAGGATTTAAATATATGTGGCTAATTTTAAGAGATTAATAAAAGAATGAAGTAAAATAAATGGAGTTGCATGTCAAATATCCATTTTCTAAGGTTAGTGGCCGGCCATGCTTTGAATGGAATTATTGTTTTTTTTTGTATTTTAATTGTAAAATAAAGCTTAGTGGAATGTTATTATAATGGTGAATTAAATAATAAAAGAATTTGGTGAAAAGAACAAGGTAGCTCTTTTGTGTTCTTTTTAGCCAAAAATCAAATAAGAGAGGGGAGAAAAGTCTAAAACCATTCGGCACTTTGATATTCTTCATGAGGTGAGTTTCTTGATTAAAATTTGATGGAAATTTGATGTTTTTGGGATGGATGTTAAGCTAGTTAGGCAACCAAAAGTTCAATATTTTTTTGTTATGTGGTTATATGTGCATTTCGGCCATGGTCTTTGCTTGAATTTGAGATTTGTAATGTGATTTTCCTAAATTGTCTATGAATTTTTGGTTGTTGATTTCATGGTAATGGTATATTGAATCCATGATTTGAATCCATGAAAATTTAGTAAGGTTGCATTCGGCAACTTGCTTGGAATTATGAAATGATGTCCAAAATTTGTAATTCATGCTTAAATATTGAAATAGAGCTTACAATTAATAGAACCATGTAATAATTGAGGATTTTATGTGTTAAATTTTGGATGTTGGAGTTTTAGCTTTGAAATAGTTGTTAGATGAGTTATAAAGTACTAAAAATTGGAAAGAGAAAGAGCTTAAGGCATGGTTAGTATTCGGCCATGATGAGAAGTAAGAAAATGAATGTTGTGGTTGAGATGATTGAGGTGGTGATCTCGAAGCTAAGTGATTATCGGCTAGGGTGTTATGTATATTTAAGTGCCGAGTGTGGACAAAAACATTTAGTAGAATAATTGTTAATTATATGCTTGAGTGTACGGTTTGTAAGAAGTAAATTTATGGATAAGCTTGATAGATGTTGTTGAGGCTAATTTAAGAGCTTTGTGGCATATAATCCTTAGAAAAATTATGTTTGTGGTTATAAAAGATTTTGGGCATTCGGCTACTCGAGGAAAGATGAGAGACATGCTTATATGTTTATATGCGTATTACCGAACATGATTGTGAATAATGATACTAATAAAATGGTTTGTAAGTTATTAATAAGGGTTTTTGACATAGATACTTGTAAATAAGACAAATGCTACATATTTGGAACCCTTACATGGTATTTCGGCTTTAGTTAATTATTTTAGAAATTGAAGCTAAATGTTATAAGGAATAAGTGTATTTCTTGCTAACCGAATTATAATATAATCGAATGTGGTTTTACACAATAGTGATGTGATAAGTTTAAATTTGGTTCATTAGCTCAAGAACTCAAGGAAACAAAGTCGGATCATGGAAAAAGGGAAATTGGTCGAATAGTCGGAATTGACGTACATTAGCGATCGAGGTAAGTTTTAAGTATTAAAGCCTATAATGTGATTGAGTATGATATGTTAAGCACATATTAAAAGAATCATAACTCTATTGTAAATTTTTATGCATATAGCCTAATGGCTATTATGAAGTATAGGTAAGTTATTGATATGATATGTTGCCAAATGGATATGATATTATGAAGTGCTAAAAGGATATGTCAGAAGAGTAAATTTGTGATAAACCTGCTTAGGACAGCAGCAGTAACATGAATTTAGAAAATCACCATAAATTGTTGGAGTTGAATTAGAGGCTGAATAAATTATGAAATTAAATCTTAATGAGTCTAGTTTCTTATAAAAGAAACTGTGTAAGAAAATGAATTTCCGATAATGAGATATTTAAAGTTGTGTGAGACAGTGCAGAATGACACTGTAATCCTCTGTTCTGTTTTTAAAAAATCATTATAAATTGTAAAAAAATTGTTAAAAGACAAAATTTATATTCTAGATTCCTTAGTGAGTCTAGTTTCAAATGAAATAAACAAGAACATATTTTGAATTTTTTACAATGAGAAATTTGATTTGTAGTGAAGAGTGGTCAGAATAGTCAAATAGTGAAATGGGGGAAACTTTAAGAAAAATCTGGTATTGATTGGCCAAACCAAAAGTTCTGAAAATTTTATGGATAAAATATATATGAGTCTATTTTCATGGAAAATTAACGACACTTCATTTGGAGTTTCGTAGCTCCATTTACGAATAATTTAATGACTGTTGCTCAGGAAAAACAGCTTGTGCTGAATTTGTGATTATGTTGTAAACCTTAATAAAACTATTTGAGTTGCTTATAAGCTATCGATTAAATATTGGTAATCAAAATACCAAATCCGTATTAAAGTGAAGCTATAAGCCGTAAATTACTAGTATACCTAGTCAATTTTGTTATGATGAAATTGATGTACAAGATATGTATATGTGATAAGGCCTAATGGCCGATGTGATGAATGTGAAAGTGTATATATGTGATAAGGCCGAATGGCAAATGTGATGAATGTGAAAGTGTATATATGTGATAAGGCCTAATGGCCGATGTGATGAATGGGAAAGTGTATATATGTGATAAGTCCCGAAGGACATTTGTGCCAGTACTATATCCGGGTTAAGATCCCGCAGGCTTTATGCGAGAATATTATTCTGAATTAATGTCCGTAGGCTTCGTGCTCGTGCTATATCCGAATTTTAAAGACCTGAAGATTCAAGTAAGACTTTGATATTGAGTATCCGCAGTAAGTTACCATCAAATAAGTATTACGTATTTAAAGATGTTCAGGTATGTATTACTTACTCGTCGGTGGATTGATTTCAAAGTGAATTATTAGTATCAAGAAGGTATGTAAATGTGATCAATATTATAACTCCAAATATGAGAATGATCTAATTGGTAATGGTATGCTTGTATAATGAAGTATGGGATGAAATATTCTTATGTATTAGTGCATATTCTGCCCAAAAGCCTTATGATTTGAGTACGGGTTGGGTTCAGCTAGATATGCCAGTACAAGGTAAGGATTATATTCTGTAAACTTACGTATATGTAATAACGAATATGTTTGGTTCTTTAGGTGCCTACAGTAATTTAATACTTGTCATGTTGAAATACTTGAAAATATGGATGTGATTATGAACAAGTGGAAAGGATTATTGAAAGTTGTAAATTGGTGAAGAATGTGCTTTGGAAATATTCGACCATCTAGGTCACTATTGTACGAAAGTATATATATGTGATAGTTAAGTGATGCGTTTATTGATATTATAGTTTGAGATGAAGCTCTAGATTAACTTCATCGAACAGTTGAAATGGATGACCAAAGATATTGAATGAAAACACTTTGCGACTTAAAGCTCAAGGCTAAAGAAAGGCGAATTAAATTATGTGAAATTTTGGCTAGGTATATTGGGTCAAATGAGATTTTACCTAGATTAAGTATATGTGAAAAACGTCATTGATTCAACAAAATTATTGTTTTGCTTAAAACTTACTAAGCTTACGAAAGCTTACTCTGTTCGTTCATGTTTTTGGTCTGTAGGTTGTGGATTCTGACTACTAGCTCGGGGATCGTCAGCACTTCATCACACTATCTACCATTACGGTAGCCATGAGATTGGATTATCTTATGGCATGTATAGAATAGACTAGTAGCGAAAGAATAATTTGGTTATTGTATATAAGCCATGCGAAAATGGCATCTTTTGAATGTTTACTTATAGAAGTTTACATTTTATCCCTGGCTGTGTTTAGTGCTTATCCAAATGGATGATCTAAAAAAAAAAGAAAAAAAAAGTTTTACCGTTCTGTCATGAGTTACAAGTCCGGTAATGCCCCTTACTTATTCCGGCGATGGTTACGGGATAGAGGTGTTATAGGAGTCGTCACACTATCATTTTATATATACGTATGACATGTATAGCTAGACTCAAATACGCTAGGTTACCCAAGAATTGACTAAACCATAGCTCTAATACCATTAAATATAACATCCCTTACCCGTATCTGACCCGGGACAGGGTACGAGGCATTTCCAAACTTGTACTCATACATTCATGCAAAAAGTCAGGCTATAAAATTTTTTTTCTTTAAAATAATTTCATTCATACATACAAAAATTGTACCTAATATGGGCTTACGAGGCCCAAAAAACCATTGGAAAAGAATCAGGACTAAAGAAAATTTTGGGAAATTTTCCCTTATACAGAGCCACATACCCCTGTGAGACATGGGACACGCCTGTGTTCTCTCTACACTCTCGTTTCCTCTAGCCTTGTAACTCTCTGACTATGATGTTAGCACCAATTTAGGGTCACACGGTCGCATCACACGCCCGTGTGGCCAGACCGTGTGGTCAATTAAAAT
Source organism: Gossypium hirsutum (assembly GCF_007990345.1). Taxonomy (NCBI): domain Eukaryota; kingdom Viridiplantae; phylum Streptophyta; class Magnoliopsida; order Malvales; family Malvaceae; genus Gossypium; species Gossypium hirsutum. Next base: position 36,281,645 of record NC_053433.1, read on the forward strand.
TAATTGAATTTTTCATAAAAAGGTGTAGACTTCACACGGCTAGAGTACACATCTATGTGGGTAGGTCGTGTCCCTCACACGTCCAAGACACATGCCTGTGTGTTTACTACTTAACATACTGGCTTACAAAAATAGAGTGCAGAGGAAACACGGCCATTCAAGATGCCTGTGGGGCAGACCGTGTGTCACACACGGTTTAGACACATGCCCGAGTGTCTACCCGTGTGGACCATTTAAAGGCTATTTTCCAAGCCAATTGTCACCTTCAATCATTCATACACTCAAACATATTTCATAGCATGCAATGTGACCTATTTAGACACTCAATGACTCAACATCATGGCACTCTCATATATTCATAATGTCATCCTATTGCGTATCATTTAGTTACACCATTTAGAAACATTCCACACCAATTTCATGCATAATCAAATTTGTTACCATAACTTCAAGTTATACATTCACATCATCAAGGCATTAACACATGCATGCATGAACAATTAGACATTACAACCCGATAATCAATTATGAGCCATATCACATGGCTATTACAAAATGAATCATCAACATCAAATTTTATGCATAGAATTCAATTAGACATTTTATGCATAGAATTTCTTCATGAAACTTTCACATAAGCATGCATTCATATCATAGACCTCATAAGAATCATATAATAATTATTTCTACCTCAGATTTGTGGTTTCAAAACTATTGTTCCGACTAGGCCCTAATTCGAGATATTATAGTAGGTACCTCCTCCTTTGACAATTGAAAGCTCAAAATTGTTGTACTTTTTCCATGTGGGGTTCCTACACAGAAAATTTAAATACAAAACAACTACTATTTTATTATTACTTCTACTCCTAACAATGGAAAAAAAATATCATCCCAAATTTAGAACAATCTTTGAAAATAAAAATTAGAGGTTCAGTCATCATTATCAAAATCCACCTCATCATCTTTCTCCCTTTCCTCAATTCCTTCTTCCTCTTTGCTCTCATGCTCCTCTTCTTCCAGCTTTGGATGCGCTGGCCCAAACATATTTGGCGTGTGATTAAGTACCCTAATATTATTTTGCTGTGCAAATTCCTAAAAACTCAGGCCTGACTCTTGCATCTAATGTATCATCAAATCTAGCTTGGGATGATTTATCTCACCAATTTCTTATCGAGTGGTCGGTTTTCCTTTTCTTTGAAACAAAATCGAAGCAGTCACCATCTCTTGTTAGTGTTTGGTCCACTCTTTTATTTGTTTTGCCCAAGCTCAGTGTACTGTGTATATAATTTTTTTCCAATTATGCTTTGAGATGGCTTCATTGATTGCTTCGTGGACACTATCGAAACACCTGCTATTTTGCATAAGGTTGTCATTAAGTGAGGAAAGAAGACTCCCTCTTTCTGGCCACGAATGCATCGCTTCGTATTTTGATATATCCATCTTCTAATGCATATCTGTTTTTTCTATAAAATAGCGTAAAGCAAGATTGCTCAAAAGGTATTGACATTAGATACATTTAAGGCAGGAGCTATTCGAGTGTATAGAAATTGAATCCATATTTTTTCCTCAGGAAACATTATCACTTGATTAAAAGAGGTTGGGATATCAGTGCCTGGGCGACATTTCCAAACACCCCTTCCTTCTATTAGGAACTTTATAGTGCTATCCATGTTTATGTCTCAAAAATATTCTAAATTCGTTTCTTCTATAAAATATTTTTCATAAAATAGAGTATTATAAAATTCACAAATAATCCGAGGGGTGATTTGAACTTCTTTCCCTTGCACTGGTATTGTATCTCATGTGTGACCTTCGGTTTTCTTAGTCTCTTGGTCCCATAAAGATGTATAGAATTCCTAAACTACAGAGACCATGAAAAAGTCCTTTGGGATCGTACAAAAATGTTCCCATCTATGATATCTAAATAAAGGCCATATTTCCTGACAAAGAACCATCGATGGTTCAAATCCCCTCTTGAATAAATGCTTTTCCCTGAAGTTTTAGAAAATATTTTTCAACGGTTGGATTCGAGAAATTAGAAGGGTTCAGAACCATTGATGGTTTTGATTTTTTGGTTCTCCTCACTTTTCTTAGAGGCATTTTCTAATAATGATGTGCTCTTATCCGTAAGTCATTCTCTGGTTTGGTAAGATTTGGTAAGTGACTTGTGTAATTGAAATTGAAAGACTTGTTATTATTATTATTGGTATTTATTTGAAATAAGTGTGTTTATCAATTAAAGTTGTGTTTGACAGGGAGATTGCATGAAAAATTTGCTTATTAATTTGTTATATTAGGTTCGGTAAGATTTATATTTAACCTAACAAACTTACTAAGCTTCATTAAGCTTATTTTTGTTGTTTAATGGCCTTGTAGATTATTGTGAGGTTGAGAGATCAGATCAACACATCAAGCCACACTATCCGACTTATTTTGGTAGTTTTTGTAACATACATTATGGTTTATATGGCATGTATAGGGTTGGAATTGTTTAATCAAAGTTGGTTGTGTATATTATATGAATTACATTTTGTTTATTTTCGTACAATCAACTTATATACATATGTAGGCAGTTTATCATACTTGATATGGGTTTGGTATGGTTAAATGAATGACAGTTTATAGGCATGTTGGTGATTGAAATAGTATAGTATATGTAACGCCCCAAAAATCTCTTATATTTATTTTCATATGTTTGTGACAACTATGTGTCAGCCTCAGTGGTTAAGTGTTCTGGGAAGTGATTAAGAGGTCTTAAGTTCAAGCCTTAGCTTGGGCAAATTTTTGTTTCTAAATGAATAAACCCCTATCTCTAATTGGTAGGCTTATAAATAAATGTTGGTAAAATATGTCAGAATGTGCCTGCTGGTCTAGTGGTTGAGTGGAGTGTAATTAAGCTGGAGGTCTAGAGTTTGAGTTTTTGTGCAAACAAGGGATTATTTCGCTGCCTGTGCCGCGTAGGTATTTTGGTTTAGCCAAAAAACTGTAGTGTTTTAATAAAGGTTGAATTTGATTGTTGAGGAGATTGTGGTGGATGGTTTGGGGGAATTTAAGGGTTTGTGGGAGTGGGATGGACGATTTTAGGAGGGAAGTTAGGGATATGGGGAGAAAGTTATGGGATTAGGAGGGATTTTACCAAAAAAATCTAATTACTTCTTTTCTTTTTCCAATTTCGGTACCCACTCTCTAGTTTCCCACATTGTAACATCTTGAATTAGGGCCTAATCGGAATAGTGATTTCGAGACCACAAATCTAAGATAGAAATAATTATTTTATGACTCTTATTAGGTCTATGATATGATTGCATGCTTGTGTGCAAGTTTCATGAAGAAATTCTATGCATAAAATGTCCAATTGAACTTTAGAGACCAAATTGAATAGGATGCAAAACTTGTGTTCTAGAAGCTTTTAGAATGAAATTGCTTTAGATTATAAATTAGAAGTCCTAACTAGAAATTTAACCAATTTCTAAAAGTTTGGACAAAAATGGACATGTGTAAGAAAAATTTTAAAGAAAGACCTTAAGGGTATTTTGGTCATTTGGTAATTAAAAGAATAGAAAGGGAAAAATCAAAGCAAAAATATGCTCATCTTCTTCATGCTTGGCCGAAACTCTCAAGACACAATAGCTAGGGTATTGTTCAACTTTCAAGCTTGATTGTAAGTGCTTCCAAGCCCCGTTTTTAATGTTCTTTACATTTTTAAAGTCATTGCAACTTGATTTACCTATTTCCACCCTTATTTTGAAGTATGGTTTATGTATGAAAATTTACCGATGTGTGATATACATGTATTTTGATGATTTGTGGAGGAATATGAGAGTTTGGTGTGTGATAAACATCTTCTACTAGGTGATTTTTCATGAAAACACCTAAAAAGGACCTTTTTTGTAAAAGTTGTAAAATAAGTGGTTAAAAATCTAATTTTAATGAAAATGTGGGCTGGTATGAGTGTGTTATAAGTTCGACTAGGCTTGGGTATCAAAGAAAATAAAAATATTTCATTTTACGAGCCTAGGGACTAAGTTGTAATTATGTGAATGTTTAGGGGCAAAATTGTAATTTTTTAAAATTGTAATTTATGGATTAATCTGAACAATGTGATGATTAAATGAGCTAAATTTGCTATTATAATCAAGAAAAACGGAGTCCGGACCTAGACCGGGGAAAGAACAAGATTTTGGACTAAATTGTATAAATTATCCATATTTTGTACCGAGGTAAGTTCATCTGTAAATAATGCAATGATATATCATGTTTTTAATATTTTGTTAATGTATGAGTTTATATGATTACTTATTATGTCAAGTGTACGAATGATGTTGTAACTTATGAACGCGAGATTGTGAATGAGTTCGGCGAACATGAGATGTCGAGAAAATCCCGTTTGAACCTTAGGATTAGTTTAGGATACAATGTTACATGTCACTATGAACTATGTGGATATGAGCTCATGAATACGTGTGTATATGTGATATGTGAATCCGGGTGCTGGTCTTGTACGTCCTACAAGTGGCGGGTAGCCCAACATGTGTTGCGGGTACCTGTCAGATTGTTTGAGCAGCACTGCGTAGTTATGTCTTAACTGTCAGCTTGTGTGAGCAGGCCCCTGAGTAGCTCGTAAATGAGCAATAAGTGATTGTGATATGAGGTAGCATGTGGCAACATTTGATGCACTATGTGCAGGTCTTCCGCGTATCCAATAATATTCTGAGTGTTCAACAGGTGAACTTGTGAGTTAATCGATAAGTAAATCAATGAAGAGAGAACATGACAGTGTGATTTGAGTTGGTACAGGTATGTACGATAAACTCATCTGAATGAGCTCAATATGTGATGAATGTTTGGTAAGATTGAAATTGTATAAGTTATGTTTACAAATTTGAGTTATATCTAAGAATTCATGACAACACTTAAGTAAATATAGGTTATGTCATAAATGTATATATATGATCATGTTGCTATTTATTTGTATGTGAACTTACTAAGCTTTATGCTTACTACCCTCCCTTTCTTACGACCGTGTGTCTCAGCCATGTGGCAGGCACAGCCTTAGAACATGGGTGTGTGTCTAGGCCATGTGAAGTCTGCACTTAATTTTGAGAATTTAATTTGCCACACGGCCTAAGCACAAGGGCGTGTGATTTAGCCGTGTGACCCTAATTGTATGATGACGTCATAGTCATTGAGTTACACAGGCTGAGGACAAGGGCGTGTCCCAAGCCACACGGGGGTGTGTAACCACACGGCCTACCCACACTGCCGTGTGACTCCCCAAAGTAGGAAATTTTTCTAAGTTATCCTAAAATTTTTTAAAGTCCTCAGTTTAGTCTCGAACCACCTTCGATGTATGTTTTGGGCCTCGTAGGTCCTTATAAGGGACAATTTGCATGAAATTGAAAAGTTCTAAAATTTGAACAAAATTTTTTTGGTCTGTTTTATGTGAATGTTAATGTTTTAGCTCGGTAATGCCTCAAACCCTATCTCAGCATCAAAAACGGGTAAGGGGTGTTACATTTAGTGGTATCAGAGCTACGGTTTAGTCGATTCTTGAACTAGTGTAGCATGTGTTCGAGTCTAGCTATACATTCCATACATATATTAAGATAGTGTGACGACTCTTGATGATTTTAAAATGTGTTTTCATATCATCAATGGATTTCGGCAGAGCAGTGGCGGATGATGTAGAAAGTAATGCGCCTGTTCCTGCTAAAAGGGCAGTGCCAGCTGAGAGTAGACCCGAAACTATTAGTAGAGGAGAAGGAGGCAAAGAAGTCTTTCTCCACATGATGGACGCCTGGTATATGGAGTTCGTTCGAATAAACTCGAACGCTCAACCCCCTCCACCCCCACCTATTCCTCAACATATCCCTATAGCACCTCAAGGTATGGACTTTGTGAGACTGAATAGACCTCTAGTGGATAAGATTCAGAAACAAGGAGCCGAAGAATTCTGTGCTAGTAAAGATGATGACCCTGAGAGGGTAGAGTTCTGGCTCGAGAAAACCATTAGGGCGTTTGATGAGTTATCATGCACTCTTGAGGAATGCATGAATTGCGTTGTGTCCCTCCTGAGAGACTCGACCTACAAGTGGTGGAACACCCTTGTGTCGGTGGTACCAAGGGAGAGAGTTAATTGGGTGTTCTTCCAAGAAGAATTTCATAAGAAGTACATTAGCTAAATATTTATTGATCAGAAAGGAAGGAACTCCTCGAGTTAAAGCAGGGCCGAAAGACGGTAATGGAATATGAGCGTGAATTTGTAAGACTGAGCAAATACGCTCAAAAGTGTGTATGGCTGAGGCCATCATGTGGAAAAGATTTGAATATGGATTAAACGAAGACATCCGGTTGTTAGTAGGTGTACTTGAACTGAGAGAATTTGTTGTGCTCGTGGAGAGAGCCTGTAAAGCCAAGGAATTGGCTAAAGAGAATAGAAAAGCAAAATTAGAGTTTCGAGATTCAAAGAAGAGACAAATGGGTAAATCAATTCAATCCTCAACTAAGAAACCGAAAAAGTTTAATACTCGATCGAGTGTTTCGTCTGGGTTTTCAACCAGGAACCATGGGAAACAATATTCGTGTTATAAGGCCCAGACTACCTCGATAGCGAGTGTGGGTAACGCTTGACCTAATAGATCTGGGTGCCAACATTGTGGCAGACATCACCCTAATAAATGCTGGATGAATAGCAGGGCATGTTTTAAGTGCGGTTCACATGACCATTTTATCAAGGATTGTCCTGAAATAGTTGAAAAGGAAAAATTTCAGAGTGCGAGGTCAGGCAATACTGCTTCTAGAGGAAGACCACAGAGGAATCTGAGAAATGGAGCAAGCAGCAAGGGTGCACCTAGAGAACTAGCTGGGAGACCTGAGGGAAGAGCACCTGCGAGAACTTATGCCATTCGCGCTCACGAAGAGGCTTCATCCCCAGATGTAATTACGGGCACTTTTTCTCTCTATTATACTTCTGTTGTTGCTTTGATTGATCCGGGATCTACCCATTCGTATGTATGTGTGAAACTGGCGTCTAGTATGAAAATGCCCATCGAGTCTACAGAATTCGTGGTAAAAGTGTCAAACCCTCTAGGCAAACATGTGATAGTTGACCAAGAATGTAGGAATTTCCCTTTAATGATTAAACGTTATTGATTTCCGGCTAATCTCATGCTTTTTCCGTTTGATGACTTTGACATAATACTTGGTATGGATTGGTTGACCATGCATGATGTAGTGGTGGACTGTGGAAAGAAAATTATCGAGTTGAAATGTGAAAGTGGTGAAATCTTTCTGGTAGAATCAGATGAATCGAATAGCTTCCACGTATTAATTTCTTCTATGACTGCTCAGAGATATATGAGAAAAGGTTATGAAGCGTATCTTACCTTTGTGTTGAATACGAAGGAGTCTGAGTTGAAAATTGAGTCAGTACCGGTAGTATGTGAATTCGAAATGTATTTTCGGAAGAGTTACCCGGATTGCCTCCAATTAAGCAAGTTGAGTTTGGCAACGAATTAGTTCCTGGCACTGCACCTATTTCAATCGCTCTGTATAGGATGGCTCCAACGAAGTTAAAGGAGTTGAAAGTTCAGTTACAAGAGTTGACGGGAAAATCAGGAAATTCTTTAATAAAATGGTTTCTCGAACCCCAACTATAACAAACTTGATTATTACTTTTTCCCCAGCATTCACCAAAGTGTCATCTTCCACATTACTCACATTTAGGCCTTTCATTCTTTGCATTATCAACACTAGCAATAGACGTGGCTGAAGATTTATAATTCGATTGGAATCTAACACGATCTCTGTTTGAATATCCCACACTAGACTTTGAATGACTGCTATCATCTCTAAGCTTCTTGGATCCAGATTGAAATGATTTGCCCAGTGATCTCTTTCTTATATCTCTAGCTTCAAACTCAGCCTTTCTTTTCTCTTTCCCAAGATCCTCCATTTTACATGCTTGTTCAACAAGCACCACAAATTCTTTGATTTCTAGAATCCCAACTAACAAGCGAATATCTTCATTCAAGCTGTCTTCAAATCTCTTCCAATTATTGCTTCCAAAGATACACATTCACGGGCATACTGACTTAACTTTACAAATTCTAGCTCGTATTCTGTAACAGACATACGGCCTAGCTGAAGCTCAAGAAACTCTTTACGTTTCTGATCAATAAATCTCTGACTGATGTATTTCTTTCGAAATCCAGCTTGGAAGAAATCCCATGTAACTCGTTCACTCGAAACCACTGATGTCAAAGTCTTCCACCAATGATACGCCGTGTCTCTCAAAAGTGAAACAGCGCATTTTATACATTCTTTGGGACTCAGGGATAATTCATCAACACTCTTATTATGTTCTCTAACCAGAACTCAGCCTTTTCCGTATCATCACTTGTTGTAGCTCAGAATTCTTCAGCTCCATATTTTCTAATCTTGTCAACTGGTGGTCTACTCAACTGTACTAAATTCACTCGTGGCGTATCTGAAGTTTGAGGAGGATTAATTGGGGGTGGAGGTTGTTGTACAGCCGAATTGATTCGAATATATTGGGTGAACCAATCGTTCATCATCTGATAGAAGGCTTGCTTAGCCTCGCTATCACGGCTACTCATAGCCGGTCGGGAATCATCTTGCACCTTCCCTTGCGTGGGAGCAGGCGCATTGCTTTCAACATCGTCAGCTACAGCTCTATTGGGATCCATTTGCTATATAAAAGCACATTTCAATGTCAAGAGTCATCACACTATCACAGATTCAGATATATGGCATGTATATCTGGACTCACATACGCTATGGTAGTTTTAGAACCGACTAAAACATAGCTCTGATACCAACTAAATGTAACACCCCTAACCCTTATCCATTGCCGGACTAGGGTTAAGCGGCATTACCAAACATATCAAAACACTTTGCTTTCATTTCACAAACATCATAGCATCATAGTCAAATATCAACATAAGTCCCTTTCTTAAGCCAATGAGACCTTAAACATGCATTAGGAAAAGGTCCGGACTAAACCGAACATGTTCACAACTTTCAACACTTAAGAAATTTTTCTATTCTGTTAAGGTCACACGTCCGTGTGACCAGGCCGTGTGCCTTACACGGGTATTAGACACACCCATGTGAACCAGCCGTGCCAAAATAGGGTGACCATACTAACTTTCACCCACGGCCACTAGACACGCCCATGTGCTTTGGCCGTGTGATACTTAGCTAGCTACTGACTTATGCCCACGGCCATATGACACGCTCGTGTGTCAAAGCCGTGTAATTTTTAAGAGGTTACTACCAAACAAACACGGGCACAAAGCACGCCCGTGGCTTTTGACCGTGTGGCACAATGCAGGCTTGGTTTAAGCCAACTTGCCACCTCATTATGGGTCACCCTACAATCAATGAATCAAGCATATATGTACAACCCAATCAACCATTCTTTAAGCTAAAACATACATCATTCATGCCATAATATTATCAATTATTTACATACTTATAAACCTTACCTTTTTAGACTAAAACATAATGTAAGATTATATAAAAAAAAACACCATCCATTCTCATACCATGAACTTCCCAAACTTACCTTCTCCTTTATCTAATTGAGACATGCCATAATTGCAAATTAAATCACATATCAAAAGCCATTATCAAATATGAGTTCAAACACAAATTAACCAAATCTCATGGTTAACTATATACATCACAAAACATACTTCACAACTACTAGCCTATACATGCCATACTTCAAATATTTACATTTTTAAAAGTACCAAAATGAGATCGATAGTGTGGTGACAATCCTCGACTATCCACGAGCCTTCAGTAGCTACGATAACTATAAAACAGATAATAATCACACAAAGTAAGCTTTCAAAAGCTTAGTAAGCTCGTACTCAAAAAATTCATAGTATATGAACATAAAATGATAACCTATGAGTATTTGCACAATTTCAATCCATATAACTATATCAACTCAATGAGATTCATATACATAACATCATCTACCACTTTGGCATTATACATACCTGAAACTTCCCGTAGTTATTCACTTTTGTACTTACCTCATGTTGAATGTTATAAGACTTTCCATAAGTTATTCGAATTTTACACATCAGCACACCTAGTGCTATAAGGTTAGTCGAAGCTACATATTTCCATACACTTAGTGCCATCTCAAATAATCGAGACTAAGTCGGTATCGCACACTTAGTGCCAAAGCTTCCTATTCAGCACCATATTATCCAATTCAATTATATACAACCCATGTAGAATAAAGGCATCAAAGCTTACTTAACATCACATTTTAAGTACGAACTTACCTCGTACTCGGAATTTGTCGACTTAGACTATCTACTCGATAACCTTCGACTTTTCTCGATCTAAGTCTGAATTCCTCCTTTCTTGATCTAAATGTACTCAAAATTAAACCTTTTATTCACCAAATAATTCAATTCAATCCATAAACACATATTTAGGGCATTTTGTAACCTAGCCCTCACATTTTTACATTTCAACACTTTAGTCCCTATTTCAAAAAATCACAAATACACATAATTTGCATACACACAAACTTAGCCAAATTCTCCTTGTACTCATACTAATTCACACATTTCATTTATTTCACATTTTAGTCCCTCAAAATAACATTTTTACAATTTAGCCCAAATTGCTCAATTTCATCAAAAATCCAAAGACAAAACATGTAAACCCAACATCAAGCTTTCATATTTCACCATTTAACAGCACAGAACTCATGTATTCATCCATGGAATATTTCAAAATCATAAAAACATAAAAATAATCAAAAATCGATCAAAACACATACCTTAATCAAGGATTTCCTTAGCCGAACCCTAGCTATCCTTTTTCTTTTTCTTTCCTTGAATTTTCGGTCAAATATGAGCATGAAATGGTTTATTTCATGCCTTTAATTTAATTATAATTCATTTATAATTAGTTTACCATTTTGCCCTTAGTATAAAACATTAACAAACCACTTTACAAAGGTCATTGGTGTCCATTAACCTTTTAGATGAAATGATAACCTCTAAGGACCTCTCATAGACAAAGCCAAGTCAAATAGGCACTTTTAACATCTAGCACGCAGCTTTTACATTTTACGCGATTTGGTCATTTTTGCAAATTAAGCACACAAACAGTTAAATTTCCACACGAGACTTTCACACATGTCAATTCACTTACCATATACATGGAAATTAATATTAAAATATTCTTTTAGCTCAGATTTTTGGTCCCGAAACCACTATTCTGACTAGGGTCAAAATCAAGCTGTTACATGAATGGATTGAGTTGTGTGCTTATACAAGAAGGCAAGATAAAAGTTTATGCCTCAAGGCAGCTGAAATCGCATGAGAAGAATTATCTAGCACACAAATTAGAGTTGGCTACCATTGTGTTTGCGTTGAAGATTTGGAGACATCATTTTTACGGTGAGACATGTCGCATGTATACTGACCATAAAAGTCTGAAGTATTTGATGACTCAAAAGGACTTGAACCTATGACAACAGAGATGGTTAGAGTTGATAAAAGACTATGAGCTAGTGATTGATTATCACCTAGGAAAGGCGAACGTGGTCACCGATGCCTTGGGTAGGAAATCCTTGTTCAAGTTAAGGGCTACGAACACTCAGTTGACTTTAGCAGATGATGGTTCGATTCTAGCCGAGTTAAGAGCTAGACCAACATTTCTTCAAGAGATTTATGAAGCTCAACAAAGTGACAGTAAATTGCAAGCCAAAAGATAGGATTTGTATTCCTAAGAATAATGAGTTGATTCAGAAGTTTTTTTTAGGCTCATAGTAGCCGTTTGACTATGCACCGGATAGTACGAAAACGTACAATGGTTTGAAAAAATTTTATGAAAAGAGATATTTCCAAGTTTGTTTCGAGATACCTGATTTGTCAACAAGTAAAAGCTGAACACCAAGTACCTTCAGGCTTACTTCATCCCGTGATGGTTCCCGAGTGAAAATAGGACCGTATTACTATAGATTTCGTGACGGGTTTGCCTTTGACACCAAGAAAGAAAGACGCCGTGCGGGTTGTGATTGAAAGATTGACCAAATTGGTTTATTTTATACTGGTACGCATTGACTATTCATTGGACAAGCTAGCCGTTGTATATTTCTGAAATAGTGAGGTTACATGGAGTGCCTTTATCGATTATATCGGATAGAGATCTGAGGTTCACTTCAAGATTTTAGAAGAAGTTGTAGGAGTCTTTAGGTACAAAATTGAATTTTAATACCACTTTCTATCCACAAACTAACAGTCAGTCTGAATGAATAATTTAGATCCTTGAAGATATGTTGTGATGTTATGTCATTGAGTTCCAAGGTAATTGGGAAAAGTATTTACCGTTGGTAGAATTTGTTAACAAAAATAGTTTTTAGTCGAGTTTGAAAATGGCACCTTATGAGGCATTGTATGAGCGTAAGTGTCGAACGCCTTTGTATTGGACCGAACTCAGAGAGAATCAGATTCATGGAGTTGAATTGGTTAAAGAAACCAAAGAAAAGGTAAATGTGATTCGAGCTTGTCTAAAAGCCGCTTCGGATAGACAGAAATCGTACGCAGATTTGAAATGTAAAGAGATTGAGTTTCAGGTCGGTGATAAAGTATTTTTGAAAGTGTCCCCATGGAAAAAGATTTTAAGATTTGGTAGGAAAGGCAAATTAAGCCCACGCTTTATTGGAACGTATGAGATTACTGAGAGAGAAGGGCCAGTTGCCTATTGGTTAGCCTTACCATCCGAATTGGAAAAGATTTATGATGTGTTCCATGTGTCTATGTTGTGCCAATATTGATCTGATCCTTTGCATGTGACTTCACTGATAGAGGTCAAGATTTGACTGGATATGACTTACGGCAAAGAGCCGATTAAGATTTTGACCCGGGAGGTCAAGCAGTTGAGAAACAAAAGTATTGCCCTTCTAAAAGTTTTATGGCAAAGACATGGGATTGAAAAAGCTACATGGGAGACCGGGGAAAACATGAGGAACCAATACCTGAATCTTTTCACCGGTAAGATTTTAGGGGACAAAAATCCCTAAGGGGGAGAATTGTAACATCCCGAAATAGGGCCTGTTGAAATAGTGGTTTTGAGACCACAAATTTGAAATAGAAATAATTATTTTATGATTCTCATGAGGTCTATGATATGATTGCATGCTTGTGTGCAAGTTTCATGAAGAAATTCTATGCATAAAATGTCCAATTGAACTTTAGGGAACAAATTGAATAGGATGCAAAACTAGTGTTCTAGAAGCTATTAGCAAGAAATTGCTTTAGATTGTAAATTACAAGGTCCTAATTAGAAATTTAACCAATTTCTAAAAGTTTGGACAAAAATGGACGTGTGGGAAAAATTTTAAAGAAAGACCCTGAGGCATTTCAGTCATTTGGTACTTAAAAGAACAAAAAGGGAAAAATCAAAGCAAAAATATGCTCATCTTCTTCATGCTTGGCCAAAACTCTCAAGACACCATTCTAGGGTTTTGTTCAACTTTCAAGCTTGATTGTAAGTGCTCCCGAGCCCCGTTTTTAATGTTCTTTACATTGTTGAAGTCCTCGTAGCTTGATTTACCTATTTCCACCCTTATTTTGAAGTAGGTTTATGTATGAAAATTTACCCATGTATGACATACATGTATTTTGATACTTTTTGGAGAAATATGAGAGTTTAGTGTGTGATAAACATCTTCTACTAGGTGATTTTTTATGAAAACACCTAAAAAGGACCTTTTTGTAAAGTTGTAAAATAAGTGGTTAAAAATCTGATTTGAATGAAAGTTTGGGCTGATATGAGTGTGTTATAAGTTTGGCTAGGCTTGGGTATCAAAGAAAATGAACATATTTCATTTTACGAGCCTAGGGACTAAGTTGTAATTTTGTGAAAGTTTAGGGGAAAAATTATAAATTTTTCAAATTATAATTTATGGATTACTCTGAACAATGTGATGATTAAATAAGCTGAATTTACTATTATAGATCAAGAAAAACAGAGTCCAGACCTAGACTTGGGAAAGAACAAGATTTTGGACTAAATCGTATAAATTATTCATATTTTGTACCGAGGTAAGTTCATGTGTAAATAATGCAATGATATATCATGTTTTAAATATTTTGTTAATGTATGAGTTTATATGATTACCTATTATGTCAAGTGTATGAACGATGTTGTAACCTATGAACACGAGATTGTGAATGAGTTCGACGAACATGAGATATCGAGAATATCTCGTTTGAACCATAGGAATAGTTTAGGATACAATGTTACATGTCACTAGGAACTATGTGGATATGAGCCTATGAATACGTGTGTATATGTGATATGTGAATCCGGGTGCTGGTCTTGTACGTCCTACCGGTGGCAGGGTAGCTCGGCATGTGTTGCGGGTACCTGTCAACTTGTGTGAGTAGCACTGTGTAGTTACGTCTTAATTGCCAGCTTGTGTGGGCAAGCCCGTGAGTAGCTCGTGAGCGAACAATATGTGATTGTGATATGAGGTAGCATGTGGCTACATTTGATGCACTATGTGCAAGTCTTTCGCGTTTCCAATAATATTCCGAGTGTTCAACGGGTAAACTTGTAAGTTAATCGACAAGTAAATCAATGAAGAGAGAACATGACAGTGTGATTTGAGTTGGCACAGATATGTACGATAAACTCATCTGAATGAGCTCGATATGTGATGAATGTTTGGTAAGACTGAAATTGTATAAGTTATGTTTACAAATTTGAGTTAGATCTAAGAATTCGTGATAACACTTACGTAAATATAGGTTATGTCATAAATGTATATATATGATCATGTTGCTATTTATTTGCATGTGAACTTACTAAGCTTTATGCTTACTACCCTCCATTTCTTACTTTTTTATAGTATCGCCAAGCCAACTCGAAGATCGAAGGACGTCGGAGGCCTGATCACACTATCAACTGGATATTTGGGGTATAGTTAGTCTCAATATTTTGAGTATGGCATGTGTAGGGACTTGGTCCTTTTGTTATATGTCATAATGGTCTAGTCAAATGTGTTGGCTTATGGAAATATTTGATTTATTTTGTATATGTCCATGTGATATGGTCCATGTTGATCATTTGGGTTGTAACCCTAGTCAACTATACATGCATGCAATGTTTTATGTTTGATGTGTTTGTTTGTGGATGAGATGTGTGATGAATGGCATATTTGCTAAGTGAATGAATCATGGTTAATAAGTATGCCAAATCTATGGTATGATTAGGTAATTTAAAAGTAGGGTTAGCGTAATGAATGAATATGAAATTGGTGTGGAATGCCATATGAAAGTATGATGTTTTGGATAAGCGACATGTTGTCATTACAAAGGCATGGAATAATCATGTTTATGATTTTTTAAGTGACTAAATATACTAGGTTGCATGCCATCTTAGATGGATAAGAAAATGAACATTTAAAGGTGACAAATGCTAGGAAAATAGCCTAAAATTTGTCCACAAGGGTAGGCCGTGTGTCCCCTGCACCCTAATTAATGCAAACAAAATGTCCAGTAGTAAACACACGGGCAGAGACACGATTGCATATCTTAACCATGTGGCAGGCACGGCATTAGAACATGGGTGTGTGTCCAGGCCGTGTGAAGTCTGCACTTAATTTTGAGAATTTAATTCGCCACACGGCCTAAGCACACGGGCGTGTGACTTAGCCGTGTGACCCTAGTTGTATGATGACGTCATAGTCAGAGAGTTACACGAGCTGAGGACATGGGAGCGTCCCAAGCCACACGGGCATGAGTAACTACGCGGCCTACCCACACGAGCGTATGACTCCCCAAAGTAGGAAATTTTTCTAAGTTATTCTAAAATTTTTTAAAGTCCTCAGTTTAGTCCCGGACCACCTTCGGTGTATGTTTTGGGCCTCGTAGGCCCTTATAAGGGACAATTTGCATGAAATTGAAAAGTTTTAAAATTTGAATGAAATTTTATGGTCGATTTGGTGTGAATGTTAATGTTTTAGCTCAGTAATGCCTCGAATCCTGTCCCAGCATCGAAAACGGGTAAGGGGTGTTACATGCATTCTCTAAAGTTTATTCCCTTCCCTCTCTACCGGATGTCTATCTTTTCTTGCCTTCTTTTTCTTTTTCGATAGTTGTAATCAAGCTTATCCACTCTTTGTGTGTCGTGTGTCTTCGTACGTGGTTGGTAAGTATCGATTCTATCTTCTATCGATTCTTCCTTTTTTTTTCTTAGTCAATGTTTCGGTATTTTTCATATAGGCAAAAGACAATAAATTTTTGGTGCTGCTACTGCGATTAGTGTGTTGGAGGCTTTGGTCATCGTCGGTAAGTGTCATATTGGGTTTTGAACCGTTTTTGGGATTTTGGGGTTGTGATCAATTGTACGTTAAAGACTAATTGTGGTGTTGTTCTAATCATTATTAAGGGTTTATCAAAGGGCTAGTAATCACTCGTCAACGTTCTAAAGGCGGAGAAATTCTGCTGCTCGATTTATGGTAATAGCTTATCGCTTGAAAGTGGTTACCTTGCTTCAGGATTTTGATGAATTCGATGGTTAAATTTTAATGAAGTGTTTATTGCTGATTTAAGGTACCGGGAGTGTTCGGGAGTTTTAGGCATAAAAATCAAAACAGGTGTGTAACCGTAACACTGTAAATGGGAATCGGTGAAAAGCCGAAAAGTGAGGCTGTCGACGCCACACAGGCGTATGATCAACGAAGCTGGCCATGTGCGATACATTGGCCGGACCGAATTGGACCATGTAGGCCACACAGACGTGTGGGATTTTTGGGCCAGGCCTTGTGATCCACACGGCCAAGGCCAATTTGGGCCATGTGGGCCACACGAGCATGTGGGCCCATGCAGGTGAACATCATGGGCTTGTAAGCCCATTTTCACTATTTTATTGCTAAGGTTGCATGGGTCACTCGAAATGACTGTGTACCTACTATAGGGTCGGTAAGCTTACCTAGACCCCAATTGACTGAAACCACTGTATGACTGATATGAAAAAAGCATGATGAGGTTCCACTGGTTTGATACTGTATGCCCTGATTACATTCATGATATTAAGTTATAGTATGTCATATTTATATATTGCATTCACTGGGTTGGAGGCTTATATTATTCGGAGGAAGTGTACTGAAAGGCCTCGAGCCTAATTTACTGGCAGCTCAGCTGCAAACTACTGTTTAGTGTCGTGTTTGGTACTATTTGGAGTGTAAGGATGGATGAGTTGATTATATCCCCCACATGGAGTGTAGGGTTGGACAAAGTTGGAGTGTAAAGGCTGGCTGGGAAGGTTTTGATACTGTATATCTGTTACTATACTGAATATTGATACTGTAACGGGCCAAGGCCCAAATGCATGACTGTTTCTGTATTGTAATGGGCTAAGGCCCTAACTGAAACTGAAACTGTTACTGAAATGGCTTAGGCCTAGACTATGATTACATTTTGTCTGTTTGTTTATATGAGAATTACATACTGAGTTTTCGTAAACTCACCCTTCTGTTTTATTTGTACAGGTAACCCCAGACTTAGGCGGATCAGTGCGGCAGAGGACTCAGCGATGGCCACATGACCTATTTCATTCTATTTAGTACTTAATTATGATCTTGATTTTATTTTGGGGTATTTTACTGTATCATGGCCTCTTTGAATTTTTTTATTTGGGATTTTTTTATTGTTTTGGTTTATAACTGCTAGTGCTAGGATTAATCAAGTTTTCAAAAAGAATCAATCGTTTTAACAAAATACACACAAATACGCAAACCGTTTTAATAGCTTTCGCATAGAATAAACGTTTTGAAACCTTTCGACTGAGTAATTAACATAGCTTTAGAATTAGTAAGTAATAATGAAAAGTTTCTAAGTGGAGAATGTTTTAGGAAAAGTTACGGTTTTCCAACACAAGCTACGGTTTTCAAACAAACTCCCATGTGACATCGCCAGATTCAGCCATAACGTCCAGGCCAGGTTTCGGGTGTTACAGTATAATTAGCATAAATATGTGAATATGTGTTTTGATCAATATGGTAAATTTTAAATGCTATGATATATGAGACAATATGACATGTTTAGAGCAAGGGTTGGTTGTATTGGAGGCTTTGTTATGGCCTATGAGAGTGCAATTTGAAATGTTTAACTTGAAATCAAATTGGGTGAGAAATACATTAACATTTCCATAATACCAAGCCATCACATTCCACTATCAACATGAATGGTCTAATTACCACATAAGGACTCATCACATTCCATACTTTTGTACTTTATGCAATTTAGCCCTTTTTTTATCAAATTAAGTAGGCAAACAGTAAAATTTCTTAACGAAATTTTTATATGATAATACTATCATGTTGTAAACAATAAAATAATAATAAAATAAATATTTTGACGTCAAATTTGTGGTCCCGAAACTACTATTCCAATTTCACTAAAAATGAGTTATTACATAAACATCATTCAAACATGCCACACTCAGCAAGACCCAAACTTGCCACTAAGTGCAAGGCACCAATGACCCCTTTAAGAAATCCAAAAAATCTAAAACATTACTGTGAAATCAAATCAAAACCCTAAAAAGCCATCTGAAAATCTTATGACTCAAAACCTCTAATTTCCCAAAATTTTATCATAGAGCAAAAAGGAACTTCCCTTTGTATTTGCAGACACTTGAAAATCCATAAAAACCAAAGGTGGAGAGTCCAAAATCTGAAGAAATCCCACCGACTCAGATGAAATAAACAAGGGAATCGAGACAAAGATACCAAGAAAATTTCTCAAGAACCAAATCCTTCCAGACCAAATATCGATAAGTACAAAAAGATCCTTAAGTTTTTTTCTAATTTGGGATTTCACAATTTGGGTTTTTTCTAGATTATTTATTTCTTTTTAATTTTATATTTAATTCTTTTTTTTACACATCATCTTCAACCTGGCACGCCACATAGACAGCTTTGTTGATTGGCGCTTAACTAATGGTCAATTGACATTTCTAGCTAAAATTGGGCTGATTTGTGGAAAAATTGTTACGTTGAGGGCCTCAATAAAAAAAAGGTCAAGGTCACAAAACTAAAAACCCCTAACCGTTGAGGGTATTTTTTTATAATTATGCCTTTTTATTTTGCCATTAAACCAAAGCCTCATTTGTTATTTATATCAATTTTCATAAATGTATTCATTACATAATTACGTTTTTCACCTATATTGTGGGTATGCAATAAACCTAGTATATATAAAATATCTATACTTATAGTAACCCCAAATTAAATTGGTGTCACGAGTTAATAAAACATCAACTTAATTGAGAAATTATTAAATTACCCATTTATATACAAATAAAAAATATTAATTTAAGGATATTTTTTTCATGGTTTTTAATAAAATAATATTACGACGAAATTTAAATTGAGCTTTATATTTTAATATAAAATCTTTATAAATATAATTTTACGTAATATTTTTTCACTGACATCTTGCTTGTGATATAAAATAATAAACTTTAAATATATGAAAATTTAACTATATTTATGTGAAATCCGAAAGAATTTATGTAGACAAATTTCCTATCTCAACCTTTTTTTTTTTTGGGTATTTATTGTGTTTTCTCTCTAACTCTGATGGGCGTCGAAACCATAAAAAATATATCCTACAATAAAATAATTCTAAACAGTAGTAAAAAGTAATAGGGTCAAGTCTACCGGGATTGAATATTATGATCAACTTCTGTATTTTTCTTATGAATAGAATTTCGATCGAGCTGATAACCGTGGCAATAGTCGTCCCACAATTTCGAACGAACCTGCTGAAAAATAAATTAAATAAATTAGGGGAGTTGGCAATGTCTAGAAATTAAATAATTAAGATAGTAGAAGTAAGAAATTAAAGAGATCGAAAGTAAAATTAAATTATAAAATGAATTTGGATTTTTGCAAACAGAATTAGAAAGTCTTAGCCTTAGACTCAGTGGATTCAAGTTTTTGAATTTATCCTCGAAAATTAATTTTCTCCTTCAAACAATATGCTAGTTATAGCGGTTAAGAACGTCCTAACTGTCAATTCTTCCTCTCGTAGCTGGTCCCGGTACGACTTACAAACCAACCCTTGCCGATTATCTAACTGTGATACATTCGTTCCCGATTCAAGATTCTGGCAACCTTGCGCTCTGAAGAACCCAGATTAACGGCCTCAATCGAGCGGGACATTTAAACCCGATCGCTATCTCTTTGATTTTTTTCTCAGAGATCCAAATACAGCATGGATGACTCGTTTCCCCAATTGTCTGCAAACATGACTCCAACCCAACATGCTTTTTGATTTGAAATCGAGTTAACTTTACGGGATGAATTTGTCAATCCCGATACTTAGGAAAAATAGTGAATAACGATTAGAAGGATTTTTAGCACGGATATGTATCTCATGATTCTAGACCAGAAAAAATACCGACCTAAAGCTAAGTTAGAATTTAATGAAGCATGAAATTAATCAAGCTTTGTAGGTTATGAAAGGTGATTTGATGATAATAGAGAACGATGGAAGGGGAAGAGCTTGGGAAACAATAATGCCAAAAATTGAATTGGAAACAAAGGTTAGCAGACTGCCTGCACACTTTCACGCAAAATAAGAAAAAGGATAAATTGATTTTATAATCAATTGCTAGGCAAATTCAAGTGTCCTTTTAAGTTACCTGTCCTATTTATATACAAATGATTTACTAAATTTGGCATAACTACCCACTACATAAAATTAGAATTAAATAAAAATAAAATAAGATTATTTTTTTCTAATTTTAACTTTTACAAGGTCAAAAGAAATTTGATAAGTCATTGACTATTTTCAAGTTTCTGATTCGGCCCCACTTTATTAATTATGCTGCAAATTAGTCCTTTCTGCTTGTTTTTTACTCATAGCATTCCAATTGCATTCCCAACAGGATTAAAATATAAAATCACTAATTTAACAGAGATCAATTCAAGAATTAACCGATTTAAACACAAAAAATCATGCAAATTTAACATGTTACCAAACTTCTTTCCAACAAATTATTTCAGTAAATCTGCTTTTTTTCTTCTTATTTCTGGATGTTTAAAATTTCTTTTGTAGCTTGTGAGCTTAATTTTGGTGAAAATATTTTTGGAAAAGAATGATGCGACTCTAGTGCTGCAATTAATATAAAAGTGGGAGTAGTGGTATGGAAGAATTGGCAAAAGAATCAACATGACAGTGACAAAGAAAAAGAAATTTCTTTTTCATTTTTCTTGCTTTACAAAATTCGACTACTATTATTAGACATAATTAAATTTATTGAGACCTAAAGGATCCCATTATATTCGTAATATATTTAAAATCAATTTCTCTAATAAAAAAGGAAAAAAAATCTACATGAATAATCTAACAAATGAATAATTTTACCATGTCTTTATAGAAATTATATCAATTATAAATATATGATAAAAATGTCAGTAACATGTTTACATAAATTTTTTTAAGAAATAGCTAGAACTTTTATTCAAGGATAACAAAGGCCCAAAAAGAGCACATAAACAACAAACAAAACTAGAGTCTAAAGTTCAAAACTTTAAAAAAACAGATAAGCCTCAAAAAAATAAAATTGAAACCAAATAAATGCCCAAATTAAATAGAACTAAATAAAATAAAGAAAACAGATCCAATTAGCAAAACGAAGGGAACTCTAGAGACTTCCAAGCCTCAGCTATCTTCATTAATTACGCAGACCTCCTGAAAAGCAACGAAATTGGGAAACCCCAAAAGCAACCCCAATTTATTTCAATTTATCGAGACCCATTCATGTCCTTTTTCCAGATTCTTCCTTTCCTCTTCCACTCCTCGATTTTTTTTGGAAATCGAAGAAACTAGGCTTCTTGTCCTCATCCATCTCTTTCCATTGATTCTCTGGTAAACTTCGGGATCTCATCTTATAACACCCTTAACCCGTATCTATTGTCAGATTAGGGTTACGAGGTATTACCGATCAATATATAACATTTAGCTTACATTAATCATTATAAAGCATTTATTCTCATACACCATTCAATACAACCACATTGTCCCTTTTAAGGACCTACGAGGCCTTAAACATGCTTTAGAAGTGGTTCGGGACTAAACTGATAACATACAAAAATTTCAGAAAACTTAAAAAATTTTCAATCATACAAGGGTGACACACTCGTGTGAATAGGCCGTGTGCCTCACACGGCTAGTAAACACGCCCGTGTATTAGGCCGTGTGAAAATAGGGCATACATACTGACTTACATTACACGGCCAAGGACATGCCCGTGTGCCAAGCCGTGTGAAAACTAGAGAGTATATTGCCTTGGGTCACACGACCAACCACACGCTCGTGTGTCTAGCCTGTGTGCCCTACGAAATGGCCACACACGCCTGTGTCCTAGGCCGTGTACCATTTAGGGGGTACACACTTATACCACACGGCCAGTCACACGCTCATGTGTGAGACAATGTGGAGCATACTGACTTCAGTTCAATTTCAACATCAGGGGACACACGGCTGTGTAGCATAACCGTGTGTTACATATGGCGGAGACACATGCCCGTGTCTCTGCCCGTGTGGACAAAAATAGGCCATTTGCAAAGCCAATTTGCCACCCTTTTTTCACATACCTAAACAATCTCATATGGTATCATTTTAAGACACAATTATGCAGCCAAAAGTCATCAGCCAAAACATAATCATACCACATCCATTTCAACTAAATTCAATACTCAATTCCATATCATTTACCTATTTAATTACCAAACTATTTAATTTGCTTTACTAAGCATAATTCACATGTATAATTCATTTAGAAAAACTAATCCAAACATACATAACCACTTCAAGTCCATTAAATTATTATAGGTCTATTACCAAACATTAAAAGTAGAACTATTTGCACATTTATAAGCATCAACAAGTTCATCATTTTATGCCAACTCAAATGGCCAAATTACATATCCATCAAACATACCAAAATGACTCAAGCCTATACATTCCATATACCATATATACATAACTTCAAAAGTACCAAAATAGATGATCGATAGTGCGATGAAGCCTCTGACGATCCCTAGATCCAAGCTAGCTTCGTAGAACTATAAAACATCGAAAATTAAACAGAGTAAGCTATAAAGCTTAGTAAGTTCGTACGTGAACATGAAATAATCACAACATTCATTAGCAATTCAAAATGGATAATATCATAAACATTCAAAGCATCAAATCATGAGCTATCATAGAATTTATCCCTATTATGATTCATGAGTTCTCAACTTCATTTAACTCAATACTTGAATAGTTTTCCGTACATACCTGTACCGATACTTTTCTACTTCTCATCAATACTCTTATCAAACCTCTCCGGTTTATAAGTGCTTTCAATACAAATTCATCAATATTCCGATTCCATAGTCTAACTATGGTCTTACACATACATTGTAACGCCCAAATTTTTAATTTCAGCATTTGTGAATTGTGACACAAATCTGTATCTGCTTCAGTGGTTAAGTGTTCTGGTTTGTGTGAGAGGTCCCAAGTTCAAGCCATGTCTTTGGAAAAATTTTGTTTTTCTTCTAAATCAAAGCCCTATCTCCGGTTAGTAAGTTTTTATGTAACTATTTGTAAATACTTAATGGAATGGGCTTGCTGGTCTGGTGGTTAGGAGGAGTGTTAAGTTATTGGAGGTTATGTGTTTGAATCCTCGTGTGAGCGAGGGGAATTATTTTTGCTTGATGCCGTGTAGGTGATTGAGTAAAATTGAAATTCTGATGGGAGTGGGATAGTGGAGTTAGTAAGGGGAAGTTGAGATTCTGTGATTATCAGAAAATATTTTGATTATCTCTTTCCCAAAAGCACAGTTTTCGATTTTCCTTCTATTTCGCTAAAATTTCCTGTTCGTTCTTTCTTTTTTTAACTCTCTTCCGAAAATTATTGATGGTTTCCTACTTCTTTTTGCTTCCATTCCTTCTCTATTTCAGGACCTTTATTGCTCAAATCGATTAAACGTGCTAGTACGGTAAGTTTCCTCGTCTTTTCCATCGTAGATTAATAACAATTGTTAGTAATGTGCTTCTTCTTCTGTTAAAGGCGTAGGAATAGTTGGTGGGCAATAAATCACATATCTCGTGTTTAAGCATCGTATAATAGGGGGTATCATAAGCGGTAAGATGAGTTTTTGTTCGTTCTTGGTTGTTGAATTCGCTTGTAAATCCGTGAATTGATGTGGGGTAACTTGATTTTAGGCCTTGGAGTGCTCAGGAGTTTTTTTGCAGCAAATCAAAACCAGGTGTATACCTAAAATGCAGAAAATAGGGTTCGGCGAAAAGCCGAAAAAACTTACTGTCAACGCCACACAAGCGTGTGGTCACCCGTGTGGTAGGCTGTTTGACAGAACATGGGCGTGTGATCGAAGATCTAGGCCGTGCGTTTATGACAAGGCCGTGTGATGGTCAGGTAGGCCGTGTGTAACACACGGGCCAGATTGATTTAAGCTGTGTAGGCCACACAGGCATGTGGTCCTACACAGGCAGTCCACACAGCATGTAGGATTCTGGGCCAGGATGTGTGGAAGGCCAACTTGGGCCGTGTGAGCCACACGGGTGTGTGGGCCCACACGGACAAGTCACATGGGCGTGTGAGCCATTTTTTTGAAATATTCTGTAAGGTTGGACGGGTTGCTCTAGTTGACTGTGGGCCTATTGTAGGGTCGATAAGCTTTACTTAGACCCTTAATTATGTGATCTGATTGTATGGTGTCTGACTAAGTATGATATATGTACTGAACTGAATGTATGTTCTGTTATTAACATATTTGCATGTCACTTATGGAATTGCATCGGGGTGGGTTGATGATATCTGGAGGAAGTACCTGAAAGGCTCTTAAGCCTGTTATCTAGCAGCTCAACTGTAATACTTTGATTATGTGCCGCATTTCAGTACCGCATGGTGTGTATGTGGTGTGTAGGGCTGGACGGAGATAGTGTGTAGAGGCTGGTGGGTAGGATTCTAATTTGCTATATCTGCATTTTGTATTTGATATGGGCCAAGGCCCTAATATCATTCTGAAATTGTATCTAGATGGGTTAAGGCCCAAATTGATTCTGTAATAAGCTCAGGCCCGGACTGTAAATGACTGTATTTTGATGCATAACTGTATGCATGACTTTTTCTAGGGATTACACACTGAGTTGCGAAAACTCACTCAATTTTGTTTAATCTATTCAGGTAATCCCCAGACTTAGGTGGATTAGTGCAGCGAAGGCCTTGACGGTGACAACCACTATCTCGTACTGCTTTAATTCAGTTTTGAATTTTCATTGTTTTTGGGTTATTGTGTAATTTTGGGACTTTGGGACTTCGGACTGATTGGTTTTGAATTTTGGGATTTTTAACTATTTTACGGTTTTTTATGACTAAATTGTAACAACTCGATTTTTGATAAAAACAAAGGTTTCTCGCAACATGAACGGTTTTCTAAAAACAAACGTTTCCAAAGCTTCCACTAAAAAGATACTATTTTAGACATAACAAAGAATGGACATTTTACTTCGAATTAAGTTAAAGGTTAATTAATTGGAACGATTTTAACTTGACAAACTCGTTTTCAAATTGCATTTCATGTGACACCACCAAATTCGGCCATAACGTCTGGGATGGGTTTGGGGTGTTACATACATTGCCAAGGCCCTGCCGTGGTCTTTCATTCACATGCCATAACCTGGTTATGGTCTTATTATTCAATTGCCATATCCCGACTATGGTCTTACTGGCAACTTGCCTTACTCAATTCGTACTTTTCATTTAATATCTCAACATTTATTCAATAGAATAACTACTATCTCAATTTCATCCATCAAATAGATAGGTACACATTTAAGTTCAATTACACGAACTTACCTCGTATTCAGAATTGACGGATCGGGTCGACTACTTGATAACCTTATTTTTCCCTTGACCTAAATTTGAATTCTTTCTTTCTTGATCTATATGAATTCAAAATTGACTTATTCAATCATATATTCTTTCAATTTAGTCCAAAACATACATTTAAGCATATTTGTACTTTAGCCCCTAAACTTTCACACTTTTAACAATTTAGTCATTATTTCACAATTACACAAAATTCAAATAATTTCATTAAACCCAAGCTTGGCCGAATTACATATAGGTCCCTAGCAGCCCAAAAGTTTCATTTATTCACACTTTTAACCACTACATTTCACATTTTCACAAATTAATCCCTATTTAACATTTTTATGAAAAATCATTTTACCAAATATTAAATC
Source organism: Gossypium hirsutum (assembly GCF_007990345.1). NCBI lineage: Eukaryota > Viridiplantae > Streptophyta > Magnoliopsida > Malvales > Malvaceae > Gossypium > Gossypium hirsutum. Next base: position 36,307,980 of record NC_053433.1, read on the forward strand.
TATCAATAAACCTTCATAATCTATCATCAATCATCAACTTACTCAAGCATTCAACAATGGCAACATTCTATCATCAATCATCAACTTACTCAAGCATTCAACAATGGCAACATGTTAAACCTTCAAACAATTTCAAAATCTAAGGTACAGGCTAGCTAGATTACAAAGCAACGATCTCAAAAATATAAAAATCATAAAAAATCTAGCTCAAATTGTACCTTAATCAAGCTTAATGTGTGCCAGACCCTAAAATACCAACAATGACTTTCTTCTTCCTTAATATTCGTCCAAAATGATAAAAAGATGGACAAAATTTAATTTGTTTTTATTTATTAACCATTATTAACTATTTTACTATTTTAAGCTTAATGAAAAACCATTTCAAACATTCATTAAATGTCCATATATGTCCATTAACATTTTAAATGGTCTAATTATCAATTAAAGCCATCATATTTAAAAGCCAAGGCCAATTGACACCTTTAACTAATAGCATGCAACTTTTACATTTTACGCGATTAAGTCCTTTTTTTTCTCAAATTGAGCAATTAAACGATAAAATTAGCTCACAAAATTTTCATACATACACACTATCATACTGTAAACACCAAAAATAATATTAAAATAATTTTCCAACATCGAATTTGTGGTTCTAAAACCACTGCGATTTAGCTAAAATCGGGCTGTTACGCATCTCGCATTTAATATTTTAAAATAAAATATGAACTTACCTCGACTAGAATGGTTGCAAAAACAGAGTCGATAACTAATTCGAGACATTAGCTTTTACTTGATATAACTCTAATTGTCTCATTTATTGATCAATATATAATAATTTATTCAATTAAGCCAACTTCAACACATATATAATTAGATTTACACAATTTAACCTTTCCATGAAAATTATAAAATTACCCCTAACATTTGACCATTTTTGCAATTTAGTCCCTAAGCCTGAAACTCCTATTTTAGCAAAATTTCGTAAATACCCATGGAAGTCGAATTTATCCCTATACTAGAACAATCCATATTTATTCAAAATTCACATGAATTCCATGTCAATTTTAACTTATTATCAAATTAGTCTTTTAACTAACAACTAACAAAAATCACTTTACAAAATAGTCCTAAACCATAATTAAGATCATAAATATTTCATCTAACATAAAAAGAAACTAAATTTCTTTAATGGCAAAATCCAAAATCTTTAACAATTTTGGAAACAAAGATACAGGTTAGCTGGACCTAGTTGCAACGATCTCAAAAACAATAAAATTACAATAAATGAGTGAAAAATGACTTACCATGAAAAAAAAAATTAACTTGACCGAAACTTCCAAGTTACAAAAATGGTGATTCAGCTATGGGATGAAGAAATTAAACAACAATAAAACATGTTTTCTTTTTTTTTTGTTTTATTTATTTCATTAATTACTATATTTAATAATTAAACTAAATATAAACATATAAAATATAACAAATCTTAATGTTCCACCGTCCACACTGATTAAAAATGGCCTATTTATCATATAAATCCTCCCTCATTCACTAATTTAACCATTTAATCATTGAAAGTCAAAAGCAATTAAGTTTAACATCTTTTACAATTTCGTTCTTTTTCTTTAATTAACTATCTAAACAATAAAATTTCCGATCCGAACCTTCACATATAAAAATAATAAATCCGTAATATTTAATAAAAATATTTACGGGCTCGGTTTACAAAAATGAGTTCCCTATTCCCCATTATTCGGAACCACTTGACTTAAAGAATTAACCGCTTGAACTTGACTATACGGTAAATTAACGAAATTTATTAAATCAAAATTTTAATAATACTATAATTGACTCATAAATATTAATTAATAATATTTATGAACTCAGTCGTCGGATTTCAAGTCCCAAAACCACTGTTTTCGACACCACTGAAAAACGGGCCGTTAAATGAATATTTATATATATGTATTCATTAGAATTAAATTTTGTTGTTCACATTGGTTGCTTATATGGCGTTGTATACAAAACTTGGTATATGAAAAATGTTTGGATGTGAAAATCGGAAATTGTGCATACTGTTGATTCCTCTATTTTTTAATTGGTTATGAGTATGTTGTGGAATACTGGAAACTGAATATGAGTATGTATAATTCAATATATTTATATGTACTGAGAGTTTTGCATATGCATTATGGTTGAGATTTTATTTTGAAGAGAAAGAAGTTCGAATTGGCAGTTAAACTGCATTATTATAAGTTGGAGGTAAAACCGCAATAATGTTAGCAGCTTTATTGCATAACATTCATGTGGCATACAACCACTTCAAGGTGTGTTTCGACTGGATGGGCCCATTATACCCCAAAATTGATGTGTAAAGGTTGTAAAGGGTCTAGTATACCCTTTTCGTGTGTGATGGATGATGGGGTTGGTGTGTAGCGGTTGGATAACTGGGGTCTTGTGCCATATCACATTTGAATAAGATTTGCATATATGTTTAATGATTAAGTATTATGATGTTCTACATTTTTATGATTTCTAATTATGATTTGAATTTGGATATTATATGTTTGATTGACTATTATTACTGCTTTGGTTACTTTTGTTTTAGACTCGCATTGGGCTTCGTAGCTCACCCCTTTAGTTTTCCCTTTTCAGGTAATCCGCTTGGTGATGTCTCGGACTTAGTAAATCGAACGTCTCAGTTTGATTTAAATAAGATTTCCTAGGACATAATAATTTATCTACAGTCGGACTTGTAAATAATTTTATATAAATAGTGGTATGGGTATTTGGTTTTGAAAATTTGTGATTCCATGTATGGGTTTTAGCTAACCAAATTGCTACTTTCCTTAATAATCACTTGTAACACCCCTTACCTGTATCTGATGTTGGGATAGGGTACGAGGCATTACCGAACTTAAGCAGAACCAAACATACAGAACTGGGCCACAAAATTTCGTTCAAACTAAAACCAATCAATTAAAGTCAAATTTTCCCAATTATAGACCTATGAGGCCAAAAACATACATCATTAGGGGTCCGGGACTAAACTGAGAACTCACGGAAATTCTAAGAAAATTTCTAGGTTAAAGCCTCACATGCCCGTGTGGAGGCAATGCACACGCCTGTGTACTTGGGGACACACCCATGTCCCACACCCGTGTAGAATTATTGGATTTATTTTCCAATTCGAATCTATAGGGGTTTTCATACGGCTGAGCACACGCCCGTGTCCTTGGCCTGTGTTTATGATGTCATCATACAAATTTGAGGCACACGACCAAGCACACGCCCGTGGCCAAAGGCCGTCTTCTCCATATGGTTGAGACACACGGTCGTGTCTTTGCCCGTGTATTTACTACCATGCATGTTAACCAAAAATTCAAGGTGCAGGGGACACACAGCCGAACGACACGCCCATGGGGCTAGCCGTGTGTCACACACAGTCTAGACACATGCCCGTGTGTCTACCCATATAGACCATTTGGAGGCTACTCTCCAAGCCATTGGTCACCCTTAAACAATCATACACTCCCATATGTTTAATGGCATATCCCATGATATGTTTGGACACTTAAACATGTAACATTATAGCATCACTATGACCCCTTTTTATACTAGTCCATTTGTATTCACACAACCTTATCTTTTAGTCATTCCACACCAATTTCATGGTTTACCATATTCCTTATTATCAATCCATTATGAGTGCTAAATCATGTAACCACATACTAGCAAATAAATAGTCATCCATCAAACCAACACATACACATATTAGAATGTATGCAAATGTAAACTTAGGGATACATCCCAATCATTAATATAGACCAAATCACATGGCCACATACAAAATAATCAACACCCAAATGTGCCATTACACTTGGCTACTTCAACATGACACATATACACAAAATAGACAAGTTTTCTATACATGCCATGACCAAAATAATTGAACCCTTTTATACCCAAAATCCTTGAAGATAATATGGTCTTAGCTCCGACGTCTCCCGATCCTTTGAGCTAACTTGACGTATCTAAAGAGAAGGGAAAAAAGAGGAGGGTAAGCTATAAAGCTTAGTAAGTACACATACAAATAATCTACATTTTTGCAATTATTGATAATTTAAGCATAGTTACTTATCCATTATGATACTTCTCATCATGTCATATGTATACTTACCTTCCAATTCATATGCACATGCTTATCCAAATACATATCTTTTATAATATCATCATTTACTAAGTCCTCATAGGGTTTTAGTACATACCTGTGCCATCTTTCACACATATGGCTTACTTAAATTTTACTTTCGGAATTTATATTACGTTACTCGTTGAACACTTGGAATCTGATTCGGACACACAGAAGAAATGCACAGAAGTGCCTGAACGTAGCCTTGGCTACCTGAAAGAAAGTGCATCGAAGTGCCTCATATCACAGAATCACATGCAGCTTTCAACAGGGCTACTCAAAGAGCTATGAGAGTATCCGAACACAACTTAGGATACCCAGCACCCAGACCCTAGCATGTATCACATATTAAATGAGCTCATAACACACATGACTATCCTAGTGACATGTCACTTGTATCCTCAACTATTCCTAAGGTTCAAACAAGATTTTAGACTTCCAGACCTTTACCGAACGTACTCACATAAATGATTTTTTTCACATGGCCAACGTGTCATAATCATATAGCAAGGCATCAAAACATGTTATATTATCAACATTCCCAAATAAGCATATTAAGCATACAAATATCAATAAATCATTTAATAACAATAATTAATGTATTTATTTGCATATGTACTTACCTCGGTACAAAGTATTAGAAATCGAGCCTAAACCTCGTAAACCTTATTCTTTCCTCTGTCAAGGCTCGTATCTCAATTCTCTTGATCTATAATACCAAATTTAGCTAGTTTAATACATACATTACTCAAAACGATCCAAAATTCATATTTGGGTAAAATTACTATTTTACCCCTATACTTTCATATATTTGCAATTTAGTCCCAAGGCTCGGATAATACAATGTATGGGATTTCTTAGTTACCCAAACCTAGCAGAACATTTTTCATGTTCATAACAACCCACATTTTCCTTCCTTTCACATTTTTCTACCCTTTTCTACAACTTTTATTAAATAGTCTTTAAAGCCCTTTTCATGAAAATCTACTTAGTAAAAATTGTTTACCATCCTTTAAACTCTCATATCCCTCTATAAATCATCAAAAGATAAGATTCTCATGCATGGGTAAATTTCTAAACATGAACCCTAACATGAAATATGGGTAGAAATAGAGAGAGAAGTTACCGGGATTTCAAAAATACGAAGAACATTAAAAAAGGGTCTTGAGAACACTTACTATATAAAGCTTGGAAAGCTTGAAAACCATAGCTATGGAGAAACCTAAAATATCGGCAGCAACATGGAGAGAATGAGCTGATTTTTTACTTATTTTCCCTTTTTTTTCTTTAATATACCAAATAACCAAAATGCCCCTAATGCCTTTCCTTCAAAATTTTCCATACAAGCCCATTTTTGTCCAAAAACTTAGAAATTGGGCAAATTGCTATTTAAGACCTCCTAATTAATAATCTAAAGAAATTTCATACAAAGTATTCTTTACAACTTATTCAATTTGGTCCCTAATTTCCAATTGGACACCTTATCCTTAGAATTTCTTCATGAAACTTTAACACATGCATATATTCATATTCTAAACCTCATAAAAATCATAAAAACAATATTTTAATGTCAGATTTATGGTCTCAAAATCACTATTCCCACTACGCCCTATTTTGGGATGTTACATTTCTCCCCCAAGGGACTTTCGTCCTCGAAAGTCTTACTAGTAAACAGGTTCGAATATTGACTTCTCATAGTCTCCTTTGGTTCCTAAGTGGCTTCTTCAACCCCATGTCTATGCCATAATACCTTCATAAGGGAAATATTTTTGTTCCTCAGCTGTTTAACTTCCTTGGCCAAAATTTTAACCTGTTCCTCACCGTAAGTCATGTCCGGTTGAATTTCAACCTCTGTCGGGGTAATCACATGCGAGGGGTCCATTCTATATCGACGTAACATGGATACATGAAACACATCATGGATCTTTTCCAACTCTGATGGTAGAGCTAAGCGATAGGCAACCGGTCCTATTCTCTCGGTAATCTCATAAGGCCCAATAAAACAGGGACTTAGTTTGCCTTTTCTACCGAATCTTAGAACCTTTCTCCAGGATGATACCTTCAAGAATACTTTTTCCCCCACTTGATACTTAATTTCTTTTCTTTTCAAATACTTATATGATTTATGTCTATCCGATACTGCTTTCAAACAATCTTGAATCACCTTAACTTTATCCTTGGTTTCTTTGATCAAATCAACTCCGAAAATTTTACTTTCCTTAAGCTCTATCCAACATAAAGGAGTTCGACACTTCTATTCGTATAATGCCTCATAAGGTGCCATCCTTAAACTAAATTGATAATTGTTGTTGTAAGCAAATTCAACCAAAGGTAGATAATTTTCCCAACTACCTTGAAACTCAAGAACACAACATCTAAGCATATCTTCAAGTGTCTTAATTATTCTCTCGATTGTCCAACAATTTATGGGTGGAAAGTAGTACTAAAATTCAGTTTCGTTCCCAAAGATGCTTGCAACTTTTTCCAAAATCGCGACATAAATCTCGGATCTCTATCCGAAATAATCGACAATGGCACACCATGAAGTCTAACAGTCTCTGAAGTGTACAAATCAGTTAACTTATCTAGGGAATAATCTGTGCGCACCGGTATAAAATGGGCCGATTTAGCCAATCTATCGACTATCACCCAAATAGCATCTCTCTTTCTTGGAGTTACTGGCAACCCGGTCACGAAATCCATAGTGATCCAATCCCATTTCCACTAAGGGACCACAATAGGCTGGAGTAAACTGGAGGCTACTTGATGTTTAGCTTTAACCTGTTGACAAATCAAACATCTTGTTACAAATTCTGATATATCTCTTTTCATGCCATTCCACTAATAAACTTTTTTCAAGTCATTGTACATCTTGGTACTTCCCGGATGAACTGACATATGGCTATTATGTGCCTCGTGTAAAATAGTTTGGATCAACTCGGCATTCTTCGAAACACAGTTTCTTCCTCGAAATCTCAAGCATCCATTGGAGTCAGTTTGAAAGTCGGGTTCACTGGTTGTTTCACACTGAACTTTCTTAGCTTGTAATTCCTTATCGGATTTTTGAGCTTTACAAATCTGACGGATAAGAGTCGGCCTAGCTCTCAATTCAGTTAAAATGGAACCATCTTCATATAAGGTCATCTGTGTATTCATTTCTTTCAAAGTGAATAGAGACTTCCTACTCAAAGCGTCAGCGACCACGTTCGCCCTTCCTGGATGATAATCAATTATAAGCTCATAATCTTTCAACATTTCCAACCATCTCCGTTGTCTTAAATTCAAATATTTTTGAGTCATCAAATACTTGAGGCTCTTATGATCGGTATAGACATGGCATTTTTCCCTGAACAAATAATGACGCCAAATCTTCAAGGCAAACACTATGGCTGCCAATTCCAAATCATGAGTTGGATAATTCTTCTCATGAGGTTTCAGCTGTCTCGAAGCATAGGCTACAATTTTCCTTCTTGCATAAGCACACATCCTAGTCCATTCAAGGACGCATCGCTGTAGATTACAAATTCTTTCCGTGGTTCCGGTTGTACTAGCACTGGCGTCTCTGTCAATAGCATTTTCAACTATTCAAAGCTTTGTTGTCACTTTTTTGTCCACTCAAACTTAAAATCCTTTTACAGCAGTCTCGTTATAGGAGTGGCTATCATAGAAAATCCTTTTACAAACCTTCGATTATAACCGGCTAAACCCAAAAAACTCCTAACTTCGGTTACATTCCTTGGAGGCTTTCATTCAACAATGGCAGAAATTTTACTAGGATAAACCTGAATACCATCACTAGAAACAATCTGGCGTAAGAATCCAACTTTCTAAAGCCAAAATTCACTTTTACTGAACTTGGCATATAATTGTTTATCCCTCAAAGTCTGCAAAACGATCCTCAGATGCTCGGCATGTTCTGTCTCATCTCTAGAGTAAATTAAAATCTCATCTATGAACACTACAAAAAACTTATCCAAGAATTGACGAAATATTCTATTCATCATATCCATAAACACAGTTGGAGCATTCGTCAATCCAAAAGGCATAACAAGGAACTCGTAATGACCATACCTTGTTCTAAAAGCAATCTTAGGTATGTCTGTCTTCTTAACTCGCAGCTAGTAACAATCGGACCTCAAGTCTATCTTGAAAAACCATGTTGCTCCTTTTAGCTTATCGAACAAATCATAAATTCTTGGCAATGGATATTCGTTCTTAACCATTACCTTATTAAGTTACCGGTAATCAATACATAATCTCATGGAACCATCCTTCTTCTTTAGAATAACACGGGAGCACCCCAAGGTGAAAAACTGGGTCTCGCAAAGCCTTTGTGAACCAATTCTTGCAACTATGACTTTAATCCCTTAACTTCGTCAGAGCCATCCTATACGGAGCGATAGAGATACGTACAGTCCCTGGCATTAACTTAATACAAAATTCAACTTCCCTAACCAAGGTAAACCTGGAAATTCTTTCAGGAACACATCCGTAAACTCACATACAACAGACACTGATTCGACTTTCAACTCAGATTTAGTTGTATTCAACACATAATCCAAATATGCTTCATATCCTTTTCTCATACATTTCTGAGATGTCATCAAAGAAATTACGATTGGCAAGCCACTAAGTTCATCTGATTCGACAAGAAGGACTTCACCATTCTCATGTCTCAATTCCATAACTTTCTATTTACAATCTACTATAGCACCATGAAGTGTCAACCAATCCATACTAGAACGACGGAAAAATGTGCAAGTGTACACAATCACAACAAGTAATAAAGTGACAAGTAAATGTCGAGTTATCGTACCCACAGAGATTGTAAAAAGAATTATTTATGAAAGTATTTGTAAAACACTTTGGCGAGGTAAAAGTAATTTGATTTTAAAAGATGGTCAAAAACTATTTTAAAACTAAGTAAATAATTAAAATAAAATAAAAGAGTTCTAGTGCATGATTTCAAATAAGATTTAATCAATGTAACATACTTGTGTTGGATTAATTATATTTCTTTAACTTAGAATTATTAAACTCATGTTTACATTGTTACAAATAAATTCACAGCAACCCGATAATTTGCTAACTTATGAACAAATTTACAACCAAAAATCCATCCATCTCTTGACATATCCCTATGTCAATTCAACCGACTAAACAGATTCTAGTAAGCAAACATGTTATTGCACATACATACTCATTAAATTGAACCAATCTCTTGCATATCCCTATGTCAATTCAAACGATTAATAAAATCTAATAAGCATATAAAAGACTATGTGAAGTAATAAGGCATCCCTACCTTGAAACAATTTAATCACAATAATCTTGCAAGTTATGCAAGACAATAATATCGCCAAATACATTTCTAATTTAACCTTTAGCTTCCTTAGAAGAATAACATGCACTGATTATCTATTAATTACAATTGCAATCCGTTTAAATAATTAATTCATTAGTTACCTCAGAGTCGTAATGCAAGAATAACGTAGGCATGATTTTACTTAATCAAGCATCTTACCGAGGCTTATAACAACATAAACACGATTTTAACAATTCAAGCAGGTAGAATATAATCAACCCAACACAAACATAATTTAAGTTGAATTGATTAAAATAACCATTTCAATAGCATAAATATTCATAACCATGTTCGTCAAAACAAAAAAAAAATTTAAAGAGATAGGGAACAAGAAGCAAATCCGGTGTTTCTCCGTGGCTTGACTAGTTGCTCCACTCTTTGTTTTTCGTTGGCCTTGGCTATCAAGGTGGCTTATGAACACCTAAATTGCTGATCCAAATGGCTAATGAGAGCCTCTTTCTGAAGAGATGAAATTGGCACTTGAACAAGAGGGAATGGAATGGAAGAAATGAGAGGAAAGTGAGAGAGGGAATGAGAGAATGATGTGAAGTGAGGGATGCTTTGAATGATCAGCAAGGGGTGGCTTTTATAGCTGATTGTGGCTGCTAAAAATAGAAAATTCCAGTAGCCAAATATCCCTCCCTTGGCCGGCCACACACATGGCAAAGTTGAGAGTTTCAACTTTGCTATTTTAAGCTTGGGGCAAATCTACAAAGCCATAATTTAAGGTGGGGTTTGAATGCAATTTAGAAGTCTTTTAAGGTCATTTTTGCAAGAATATTTAATCAGCTAAAATTCTTATTTGGGTCAGCATATGGACGGTTCTGGGCTGCCCATTTAGTGGCTGGTTCGGTTCACTCAATTTGGCTCGACCGGTGTGGTTCAATTGGACCATTTCTCCATAATTAATTAAAAATAATTTATTTAACCCAAATTAAATAGGGAATAAATTAAAATTAATTAAATTATGAATTAATACACATTTCTGGTCTGTCTTAGGCTAGAAATTAATGTGCCTCGATACTTCAAATTGCTTCTCGGTTTTGTGCTTTCAGCAGTGTCAGTCGAGGCAATTTTCGCCCTTTGCACAAATCTGTCAAAAATAGTCAAAATTAGTCAAAGTTAAGTATAAAATTAAATAAATTCACCATGTTCATATTTTTAACATGACTTAATTATTTTATAATATTTAATTATTTTTCGACAAGAATTTAACCAAATTTGCATGAATTTAAGAAAAATTGGGTATGAAAAAGTGTATAAATTTTTGTGTTTCCACATACCCAAAATAACATCGAATTCATCAAACGGCAACAACATCAAGTCGACCGGAAAACAAATACCTCTAATCATTAAAGGGAATTTCTTGCATACTTTATCGACTAAGACATGCTTGCCTAACGGGTTTGATACTCTAATCATAAATTTTGTAGACTCCACTGGCAAATTCAAGCTAGATGCCAATTTCATGCATGCATACGAATGTATAGATCTTGGATCTATCAAAGCAATAACAGCAGTGTCATAAAGAGAAAATGTACCAGTGATCACGTTAGGCGACGATGCTTCTTCACATGCTCGTATGGCATAGGCTCTAACCGGAGCCCTAGCCTCAGATCGTACTGTCACCTCTCGTGTCGTATTTTTACTACCAGCTCTAGTACCGGCACTTTTCGAGGGTCTTACCTTTGAAGCCAAACCACTCTGTCTTGCATTGTGAAATCTCTCGTCCATCTCGGAACAATCCTTAATAAAGTGTTTCTTGAGAACCACATCTATAACACGTCCCATCATTCCTCCTACATGAGCCCAGATGATGTCTTCTGCAGTATTCACACTCGAGTCAATGAGGTTTAGCGTCTCCTATGCTAGCTATAGATGTAGCCTGAGTCCGAAAATCTGAACTTTACTTCTTACGATTTTCGTGAGAGCGTCCTGCTGATGCATAAGAATGAGAATACACATCTTTAGATTTCTTAAACTGAGTTGGGGCTCATATGCTCTTCATTCTCTTTCGCATATCTATAGCTTTTGACTCGACTTTCTTCTTCTCCCATGTCAATTCTTTAGCCTTACATGCCCGTTCAACGAGCACAACAAATTCCTTTAGTTCAAGGATGCCCACTAACACCTTGAAATCCTCATTAAGTCCATCTTCAGACCTCCTGCACATCTTAGCCTCAGTGGGCACACACTCTCGGGCATACTTAATAAGCCGGACGAACTCTCGCTCATACTCAGTAACCGACATGCGACTGTAATATCCCGAATTAGGGCCTAATCGAAATAGTGGTTTTGTGACCACAAATTAGAGATAGAAATAATTATTTTATGATTATTTTTAGGTCTATGATATGATTGCATGATTGTGTGAAAATTTTGTGAAGAAATTCTATGCATAAAGTGCTTAATTTGAAGTTAGGGACTAAATTGAATAAGTTGCAAAACTTGCATTCTAGAAGTTTCTAGTATGAAATTGCTTTGAAATATTAATTAGGAGGTATTAAATAGCAATTTTACCAATTTCAAAGTTTATGGACAAATATTGGACATGAATAGAATTTTTGGAAAGTTTAGTAGTAAGGGCATTTGGTCATTTAGGGGTAAAATGAATTAAATTACAAAATTAAAAGCCAATTTTGCTCATCTTCTTCACCATGGACGTGTATACCGAGGGAGACTCCATGTCTAGGGTTTCCAAGTTTCCAAGCTCGATTGTAAGTCCGTTCTAGCCTCGTTTTTAATGATTTTTACGTTTTTGGAGTCCCGGTAACTTGATTTAGCTTATGCTAGCAATAATTCAACCTAGGGTTCATATTTGGAAAAATACCCATAGGAGAAATTTGTGTATTTTTGTGTTTTATGATAGAATATGAGGTTTTAAATTATGTTAGACAACTTGTGCTACTCGGTTTTAAGTGAAAACGAGCAAAAGGGCTTAATCGGTAAAAATACCTAATAGTCATAAGTACATGTTAGAGTGAGAATTTGATGTTTCCATAGAAGGGAAAAATGATCAGCATGTCATAAAACATAAGAAAATAGGAAGAAGTTTAATTTCTGAACCTTGAGGAAAAAGTGCAAATATGTAAAAGTTTAGGGGTCAAAAAGAAATTTTTTTAAAAATATGATTTTTGGACCCCCTATGAATAGTGTGACTAATTATTAGGCTAAATGTGATATTATAGATGAAGGAAATCGAGATTTGGGCTTAAATCGAGAAAATACAAGGTTATGGACTAAAATGGTAAATTGTTGTTTCTGGATCGAGGTAAGTTCGTATGATAATAATAATGCAATGTTATGTTTCAATTATATTTCTTACTATTATTGCATATATTTTATGATTTAATATATTGGAAAAGCTGATGGAATAGTGTTTATGATGTGGAAATATGACATGAAAGAATGTTACATGAAATGCAAGAAAATAAAGATACATGACAAATGATATATGAAATATGTGATATATGTTATGTAAATTCTTAAAAGCTGATTTGATATTTGAGTTGAGTCTTATTATACTATGAATGAACAATTGGTACTATGGATAGTGAGATCGACACTTCGAGTAAATTCGTACATAAATAATCTATCGATTCTTTTTATGTTATTATATTTTGATATCATATGAAATGTGGCTACCTATCAAATGGTTTTTTGATGTAAATTATGAATTTAAATTGATTACGGACAATTTAGTAAAATGTTGAAAAGTGAGGAATTTCCCGATTGAACCTTCGGAATAAAAACGATACGAATGATCTATTGTGAGGTCGCATGTGTAGTACTAAGTGCAGGCTACTATGCGTACCCGAAAACTGTGATCACGTGTGTAGTACTAAGTGCAGGCTATTACGTGTACCAGACTGTTGGTCGCATGTATAGTACTAAGTGCAGGCTACTATGCGTACCCGAAAACTGTGATCACGTGTGTAGTACTAAGTGCAGGCTACTATGCGTACCCGAAAACTGTGATCACGTGTGTAGTACTAAGTGCAGGCTACTACGTGTACCAGACTGTTGGTTGCATGTGTAGTACTAAGTGCAGGCTTCTATACGTACCAGATAGCTTCGGCTATAAGTGTAGAAATGGGAAAATGTGCAGGCAATTGTGTATCTGTTATTATTCTGATGAGTTCAACGGGAAATCGATTAAATGAAAATACATGTGAAAGTGATTATGTGATGAACAAGTGCAAGTATATGTTTATTTGAATTTATGAGCAATATGCTCAATATTTGAGCGAACCTCGGTAAAATGGAATGGATTAAGTGAAATTGTGTAAAAGTGAACTTTAGTATTAAAACAGTATTAGACAGCAGTAGTGCATGACTTTGAAAATTCACCAAAAATTGTGTAAGTTGAATTAAATTTAACAAAAATTATGGAAATAAAGATTAATGAGTCTATTTTCACATGAAATAAACAGGGGAAGCAAAAGAATTCTATATTGTGTGATATTTTAATTCTTATGAAATAGGGTCTGAATGAATTCGAGATCCCCTGTTTTGAATTTAGAAATTCACCATAAATTGTAAAAACAATTTTGAGAGTCATACCTTACATTAATGGATTCCTTATTGAATCTAATTTTAAGGGAAACAAATGGCATGGTCGTTGGAATTCTGTACAGGGAGAAATTCGGTTCGTAGTGCACAGGGGTTAGAGTAGTCATACCCTGAAATAGGGGAGATTTTAACTAATAAACTGTACTAAATGGCCTGACCAAAAATTCTAGAAAAAAATTAGTAAGTAGACATGAGTCTAGTTTCATATAAAATTTATAGAATTGGATTTAAAGTTTTGTAACTCGAGATATGATTTTTTTTAACACCGGGACTCTAGAAAATAGCCTGTCCTGAATATGTGTAATTGTAAAATTATAGTGTTTTATCTTGAAAATCATGGTAGAATTTGCTTATTATTTTCATATGAGCTTACTAAGCGTAAGGTTTACCCATCCTCTCCATTTCTTTAGTATTGGCAGGTCGACTCGGGGTTGGAGATCGTCGAAGGCAAAATCACACTATCAAACTATCATTTTTGGGAAAATTAATTCAAATATTAGAAATACCAAGTGAATGGCATGTATAGGAAGTTGGTTTGTGATATGTATTTTTATTATGATTTTGACCATACGTATCAGTCTGCATTGAGTTATCGTATAAAATCATGAGATGTGGTCCTTATCCATTATGGTTTATAAGTTTAATTAATCGTGCCATGTCCTATGTTTTGATGTGATGATATAGTTAGCTTTGTTTGTTATGCATGTGTTTGAAAAGTTTTGAATTAAGTGAAATTTTATGGCCCGGTTTTCGTCTATGTGTATTGTTAAGTCTGGTAATGCCTCGTACTCTGTTCCGGCCTTGGATACGGGTAAGGGGTGTTACAGCGACCCTGCTTAAGTTTAAAAAATTCCTTACGTTTTTGGTCGATAAACCTCTGACTAATATACTTCTACCTGAATTCCTCCAGAAAGAAGTCCCAAGTAACTTCCTCCTTAGGCACAACAGAAATCAAAGTCTTCCACCAATTGTAGCATCATCCCTCAACAACGACATAGCACACTTCAAACACTCTTTAGGTGTACAAGACAGTTCATCGAGCACTCGAATAGAATTCTTGAGCCAAAACTCGAATCTCTCAGCATCATCCTCAGTGTTAGCTCTAAAATCCTCTGCTCTTTGTTTTCGAATCTTACCCATATGAGTTTTAGAAAATCTCATAAAATCTATACCTCGTGGTATCACGGGTACAGGCTGAGGGTTCGGAAGGGGTAGAAGAGGTTGCGTCTGAGCAGCTGGGTTCACACAGATGAATTCAACATACCAATCATTCATCATTTGGAAGAAGGCCTCTCTAGCCTCACCCCTTAGCTCACAATTACGGGTCTCTTTCTTCAGGCACTGTCCATTGAGCGGGGGCTGGTGCATTGCTTTCTACATCATCTTGTAACATCCCAAAATAGGGCCTAAATGGAACAGTAGTTACGAAACCACGAATTTGAGATAGAAAAGTTTATTTCGATTAATTTTTATAATTTATCGAGTGATTAGATGCATGTGTTAGAGTATCAATGGAAACTTTTCTAGATAGCATGCTTAATTTGCCTACTAGGGCTTAATTGAAAAAGTTGATAAATATGAGTTTTAGATGCTAAATGATTAAATTGAAGAGTATAATTGAAGTTGGGGCCCTTAAATGGTAATTAGACCATTGATAAAAATGAACATACATAGATAAAAATAACTAAAGTTTTAATGAAGAGTATTTTAGTCATTTGGTAATTAAAAGATTAAAAAAGGGAAAAAGATGGCAAAAGGTGCCCATCTTCTTCATTAGGCCGAAATTTCAAGGGTTCTTCATAGCGAGGGTTTTTCAAGCTTCCAAGCTTCATAGTAGGTGATACCAAGCCCCGTTTTTAATGTTCTTTACGTTTTTTAAGTCCTGGTTACTTAATTTAGCTTATTCTAGCAATAATTTAACCTAGGGTTCACATTTGGAAAAATACCCATAGGTGAAATGTGTTTATTTTGATGTTTTATGGTAGAATATGAAGCTTGAAATTATGTTAAATGACTTGAGCTAAGCGATTTTAAGCGAAAACGAGTAAAACGACATAATCGGTAAAAATACCTATTGGTCATAAGTACATGTTAGAGTAGGAATTTGATGTTGTTGTAGGTAAATAAATGATCAGCATGTCATAAAACATAAGAATTACCGTGCCTTGGGGCAAAAGTGTAAATATGCAAAAGTTTAGGGGTAAAATTGTAATTTTGCCAAAGTTAGAGTTAAGGATTGTTTTGATAAATGTGTATATTAAATAAGTTAAATTTGCTATTATAAATCAAGAAGAACGAAATTCGAGGTTAGACTGAGGAAAGAAAAAGGTTGAGGACTAAACCAAAATATTTGATCATATTTTGTATCGAGGTAAGTTTGTGGTAAATAAATGCAATGTTTTATTATTTATAATTAATGATTTTATTTTTTAGCATCTATATATTTATTTTGTAAATTTATTCCTTGATGATTCAAGCAAGAATTGATGAAGAAATGATACTTAAAAGTCCCGTTTGAACCTTAGGAATATGTAGGATACAAATGTCATGACATTAGGGTTTAAGGATACCAAGTAAGACCATGCCAAGGCACGACATTGGTACATTCTACAAGGCAAGGAAATCATGTAAGACCATGTCAAGACATGGCATTGATAAACTACTATAAAGCAAAGATCCCATGTAAGACCATGCCAAGGCATGGCAATGGTGAGTTCATAAGGCAAGGATACCACGTAAGACCATGTCAAGACATGGCAATGGTAAGTTAAAAAGGAAAGGTACCCGTATATCCTTAGTATTCCAAATGGGTTAACGGAAAATTCAAAGAGTGTACCAAAGGGAAGGTAAGATAAGTCCATGTTCGGAAGGTTCAAGTTATCTTGATAATTCATTTAGAATGTTATTATTTATTTACATGCAAACTTACTGAGCTCTATGCTTACTCCCTTTCTTTTCTCTCTTTTTTATAGTATCATAAAGCCAACTCGAAAAATTGTAAGGACATCAGAGATTGCCTCACACTATCAACGAGTTATCTCGGTATTTTGTGACTAGAAATACTTTAAGTTTTGACATGTATAGGGACTTGGCTATTTTGTGTGTATGTCCTTATGATATGATTAAAGAATGGCATGTGAATACTTGGTAATTATTAGCTTATGATATAGCTAAATAAGAACATGTTTTGGTATTATGTATGCCTAAATGAGGTTTGATGCAAAGAAACTATGAAAGAGTAAGAGTTGGCCATGGAACAGTTAGGAAACAACAGCAGTGATGTGAATTTGAAAAATCACTAAAAATTGTAGAAATGGAATTAAATGGTGAATGAGATATATAATTAAATCTTATTGAGTTTATTATTATAGGAAAGAAATAGAGCAAGCAAAAGAATTCTATATTCTGAGATATTTAAATTTCTGTAAGACTAGTTCGGAGTGACTTTGTGATCCCATATTCCAACTTTGGAAAATCACTAGAAATTTTTAAAAAAAGGATTATAAGTCAAAGTTTATATTTATAGATTCCTTAGTGAGTCTATTTTTATTAGAAATAAACAAAAATGTTATCCAATTTCTGTATAATGAGATAATCGATTTTTAGTCAAAAGAGGTCAGGTCCGCTGAACTGCTAAACAGGGGAAACTTTAATATATAAACTGTATAAATCGGCCAAACCAAAAATTCTGGAAAAATTCTGGTAAGAATATATATGAGTCTAGTATCAGGGAAAATTTATAGATTTAAATTTTGAGTTTTTTAATTTGATTTATAATTAATTTAGTGACTGTACGCAGATGGACAGTTTTATTATGAATAGTGAAATAAATTGTTTTGATTTGTGTAAGTAATCGAAAAATTTTTAATGTTCCCAGTTTGGTCCCGGACCATTCTAATTTCATGTTTTAGGGCCTCAAGGGCCCTTTTTAGGGATTTATTAGATGAATGTGAGAAAATTAGTATTTTTTAAAAAAATTGATTTTTTTATGCCCCGAACAGGTAAGATAAGTCTGGTAACCCCTCGTGCTGGACTCCGGCGATGGTCTCAGGTAAGGGGTGTTACATTTATTGGTATCAGAGTAAGAGTTTAGTCGGTTCTCAGAATATTCAGTATGAGTAATAGTCTAGCTATACATGCCATATTTTGATAGAGTGACGACTCCTGACGATTTTAACATGTTTTTCTTTTATAGTTATGGATCCCGAAAGAGTTGGTGCAGATGATGTAGAAAGTAACGCGTCTGCTCCTGCAGAAGGGATGGTGCCACTAGATAGTAGTGAAAGGCCTGTTACAGTTAGTCAGGAGGAAGGGCTCAAGAAGCCTTCTTCCAAGCTATGAATGAATGGTTTGCCGAGTTCGTTCGTACGAATCTAGTCGTTAGACCTCCACCCCCTCATGATCCTTAGACTACCCATGTAGCTTCCCCAGTCACAGATACAACAGAAGAGAGAAGGCACTTGATAAAATTAGAAAAAAAGGGACCGAAGAGTTTCAGGCTACTAAAGATGACGATGCAGAGAAAGCTAAATTTTGGCTCGAGAATACTATCAGGGTATTTGATGAGTTATCCTACACACCTGAAGAGTGCATGAAGTGTGTTGTATCACTTTTATGAGACTCGACCTACCAGTGGTGGAAGACACTTGTGTCAGTAGTACCAAAAGAGAGGATTTCTTTCAGGAGGAGTTCCATAAGAAATACATTAGTCAGAGGTTCATCGACCAAAAAAGAAAAGAATTCCTTGAACTAAAACAGGGTCAGATGACAGTGGCTGAATATGAACGTGAATTTGTCAGACTCAGTAATTATGCTCGAGAGTGTGTGTCTACTGAAGCTATTATGTGCAAGAGATTTGAAGATGTGCTCAATGATGATATTCGACTGTCAGTCGGTGTTTTAGAAATAAAAGAGTTCGTCATTTTAGTTGAAAGAGCTTGTAAGGCAGAGGAATTGCTGAAAAGAAAGGGTAAAGCTGAAATTAAGATGCAAGACACGAAAAAAAGACAGATGATCTAGTCATTTCAGTCTACATCCAAGAGGCCTAGAGAGTTCTCTACGAGATCTAATTTTTCAGCAGGGTATTCTAGCCGAAGTAGAGGTAGAAGATTTATGGGTTAGAAAGCTCAGACCACTTCAATTGCGAGTGTTGGCAGTATTCAGCCTGATAGACCCGAGTTTCCTCAATGTGGTTGACGTCATCCAGGTCAATTTCGAGCAACTGAGACTAGTTGTTTCCGATGTGGTGCATCGGATCATTTCATTCAAGAGTGTCCTGAGATGGTTAAAAGAGAAGTAATACTGAGTGTAAGATCAGGCAATGCCCCCGTTAGAGCCAAACCTCAGTGAAGTTCGAGAATAGAGGCAGGTAGAGGTGCATCTAGAGATTCAGCAGCAAGACCTGATGTTAGAGCACCTACAAGGACCTATGCTATCCGTGCTCGTGAAGAGGCATCCTCCCCCGATGTAATTACCGGTACATTTTCTCTTCATGATGTTAATGTTATTGCTTTGATTGATCCGGGTTCGACTGATTCCTATGTTTTCATGAAATTGATGCCTAGTATGAACATGTAAGTAAAAATTGGGATTTGTGATTAAAGTATCGAATCCATTGGGCCAGTATGTATTAGTAGACAAAGTAAGTAAAAATTACCCTTTGATAATTAGAGGTTACTGTTTTCTGGCTGATCTCATGCTATAGTCATTTGATGAGTTTAATGTGA
Source organism: Gossypium hirsutum (assembly GCF_007990345.1). Lineage (NCBI taxonomy): Eukaryota > Viridiplantae > Streptophyta > Magnoliopsida > Malvales > Malvaceae > Gossypium > Gossypium hirsutum. The sequence continues at coordinate 36,327,832 of NC_053433.1, forward strand.
TTCTTGGTATGGATTGGTTGACTGCGCATGACATGATAGTGAATTGTGGAAAGAAATTTATTGAGTTGAAATGCGAAAATGGTGAAATTCTTCGAGTTAAGTGAGCTCTCCCGGCCAGTCTCCTAGGGTCTAAGACAGGGAGTGACTAAGTTTTCAAGGGGAGGCGGCAAGTTAACAAGCCAGTTTCTTTCACCAATCCTGTGAGCTAGCTCCATTCTTTCTTCCAGTGTAGAACTAGAACCAGCCTATAATCTATTCGTCTTACGAACATATTCCCGCTCCATTTTTTCTTAAGAAATAAGAAATAAAAGAAGCAAGCATATGAATCTATATATAGTAAAAAAAAGACTGAAAATAAGGTACTATCTAGTGAGCAAGCCTGTTCAAGTTGTAGTTCCTCCAGTAGGGCTGGGGCTTGAAGAAGTCGTATATATAGACTATGTCTTTTATAGGTCTGGGCTTTTGCTTTTTTAATCCCCTGAATTGGCAATGGAAGTTGCAGTTTCTTCTGCGTTCAGATGAGTTAGATAGTTCAATTGCCATGATTTCTGTTATGTCTACTCAGAAATGCTTGAGAAAAGGATATGAAGCTTATCATGCTTTTGTGTTGAATACTAAATATCTAGAGTTGAAAATTGAATCAGTGTCTATGGTATGTGAGTTTCCTGATGTGTTTCCGGAAGAACTACCAGGTTTGCCTGCTATCAGAGAAGTTGAGTTTGGTATTGAATTGGTTATTGGTACAACACCCATTTCTATTGCACCTTCTAGAATGGCTCCAATGGAATTGAGAGAATTGAAAGTTCAGTTGCAGGAACTAACAGAGAAAGGCTTTGCAAGACCTAGTTGTTCACCATGGGGTGCACCAGTGCTCTTTATGAAAAAGAAAGATGGTTCGATGAGATTGTGCATAGATGATCGATAGCTTAACAAGGTGACTATTAAGAACAAGTATCCACTGCCTAGAATTGAAGATTTGTTTGATCAATTTAAGGGAGCTACTGTGTTTTCAAGATAGATTTGAGATCTGGATATTATCAATTGCGAGTTAAAGAGTCAGATGTTTTGAAGACTACTTTCTGGACTAGGTATGGCCATTATGAGTTCCTTTTGATGCCATTTGGCTTGACTAATGCTCCTGCCATTTTCATGGACTTAATGAATTGAATTTTCAGACCTTACTTGGATAAATTTGTACTTGTGTTCATTGATGATATCTTGATTTATTCTCATGATAAGACTGAGCATTCAGAGCATTTGAGAACAGTTTTTCAGACTTTGAGAGATAATCAGCTTTATGCCAAGTGTAGCAAAAGTGAGTTCTGGTTACGAAAAGTTGGTTTTCTTGGTCATATAGTCTCAGGTAAAGGTATTAGAGTTGATCCGAGCAAGATTTCAGCCATTGTTGATTGGAAGCCTCCTAGGAATGTATTAGAGGTTAGAAGTTTTCTTTGTCTTACCGACTATTATAGACGATTTGTAGAGGGATTTTCCATGATAGCTACTCCATTGACAAGATTGCTACAGAGATGTCAAGTTTGAATGGACTGAAAAGTGTCTGCAGAGTTTTGACAAGTTAAAAGCATTGTTGACTGAAGCTCCTGTCTTAGTACAACCAGAACCGGGTAAAGAGTTTGTGATTTACAGTGATGCATCCTTGAATGGACTAGGCTATGTACTTATGTAGGAAGGAAAGGTAATTGCTTATGCCTCTAGACAACTAAAGCCACATGAGAAAAATTATCCGATACATGATTTAGAACTAGTTGCCATTGTATTTGCGTTGAAAATTTAGAGACATCACTTGTATGGTGAGAAGTGCCGAATATTTACTGATCATAAAAGTTTGAAATACTTGATGACTCAGAAAGATATAAACTTGAGGTAAAGAAGATGGCTGGAATTGATTAAAGATTATGAACTAGTGATCGATTATCACCCAGGTACGGCAAACGTAGTTGCTGATGCTTTGAGTAGAAAATCTTTATTTACATTAAGAGCTTTGAACACTAGTTTAACCTTATCAGATGATCGTTCTATTTTAGCCAAATTAAGAGCTAAGCCAATGTTTCTTGAAGAAATTTGTGAAGTTTAGAAAGATGACAGTGAGTTGCAAGCTAAAAGAGCTCAGTGTGAGTCGGGTATAAAGTCAGATTTTTAGATCAGTTCTGACGAGTTTTTAATGTTCACAAATTGGATATGTGTAACAAAGAATGATGAGCTTATTCGAAAGATTTTAGAGGAAGCACATAGTAGTTCCTAGTCTATTCATCCAGGTAGTACAAAGATGTATAATGATTTGAAGAAAATGTATTGGTGGGTAGGAATGAAGAGAGATATCTCAGAGTTTGTTTTTAGATACTTGATCTGTCAGCAGGTAAAAATCGAACATCAGGTACCTTCAGGTTTTTTGCAGCCTGTGTTAGTTCCTGAGTGGAAATGAGACTGAGTTGCCATGGATTTTCTGACAGGATTGTCGTTGACACCGAGAAAGAAAGATGTAGTATGGGTTGTGATTGATAAGCTAACGAAGTCTGCTCATTGTATTCCAGTTCGTATGGATTATTCACTTGACAAGTTGGTCGAGTTATATATTTCAGAGATAGTCAAACTACATGGAGTACCGTTATCGATTATTTTAGACAGAGGCCCAAGATTCACTTCGTGGTTTTGGAAGAAGTTACAGGAAGCTTTGGGCACAAAGGTGAGTTTTAGTATAGCTTTCCATCCTCAGACCGATGGACAGTCAGAAAGAGTTATTCAGATACTTGAGGATATGCTCAGATGTTGTGTCTTAGAATTTCAAGGTAGTTGGGAGTAATATTTTCCGTTGGTAGAGTTTGCTTATAATAATAGTTACCAGTCGAGTTTGAAAATGGCACCTTATGAAGCTTTGTATGGACGTAAATGTCGCACACCTTTGTGTTGGACAGAGCTTAAAGAAAATCAGATTTACGGGGTTGATTTAGTTAAAAAAACCGAAGAGAAAATGAAAGTTATCAGAGATTGCTTGAAAGCAGCTTCAGATAGACAGAAGCTTTATGTAGACTTGAAAAGAAACAAGATTGATTATCAAGTTGGTGACAAAGTGTTCTTGAAAGTATCCCCGTGGAAGAAAGTCTTTAGATTTGGCAAGAAAGGCAAACTAAGTCCACGTTTTATTGGACCGTTTGAGGTGACTGAAAGAGTTGGACCATTAGCATATCGATTAGCTTTGCCACCATAGTTAAAGAAGATTCATGATGTGTTTCATGTGTCCATGTTACATCGTTACCATTCTGGTCCTTCACATGTGATTTCACAGACAGAGGTTGAGATTCAGCAAGATATGACTTATGGTGAAAAATCGGTAAAGATTTTAGCTCAAGAGGTCAAGTAACTAAGGAACAAAAGTATTGCACTTGTAAAAGTATTATGGAATAGGCATGGGGTAGACGAGGCTACATGGGAGCCTGAAAAGGTTATGCGAAAACAGTATCCAAATCTTTTCATAGGTAAGATTTTCGAGGACGAAAATCCCTAAAGGGGGGAGAAATGTAACATCCAAAAATAGGGTCTAAATGAAATAGTGGTTACGAAACTACGAATTCGAGATAGAAAATTTTATTCTGATTAATTTTTATAATTTACCGAGTGATTATATGCATGTGTTAGAGTATCGATGGAAAATTTTATAGATAGCATGCTTAATTTGCCTACTAGGGCTTAATTGAAAAAGTTGATAAATATGAGTTTTAGAAGCTAAAGGATTAAATTGAAGAGTATAATTGAAGTAGAGGTCCTTAAATGGTAATTAGACCATTAGGTTTTCATGGACAAAAATGGACATACATAGATAAAACTAACTAAAGTTTTAATGAAGAGTATTTTAGTCATTTCGTAACTAAAAGATTAAAAAAGGGAAAAAGATGGCAAAATGTGTCCATCTTCTTCATTAGGCTGAAATTTCAAGGGTTCTTCATAGCTAGGGTTTTTTCAAGCTTCCAAGCTTCATAGCAAGTGATTCCAAGCCACGTTTTTAATGTTCTTTACGTTTTTGAAGTGCCGGTAACTTTATTTAGCTTATTCTAGCAATATTTTAACCTAAGGTTCATATTTGGAAAAATACCAACAGGTGAAATGTGTTTATTTTGATGTTTTATGGTAGAATATGAAGATTGAAATTATATTAAACGACTTGAGCTAAGCGATTTTAAGCGAAAACGAGTAAAACGACATAATCGGTAAAAATACCTAATGGTCATAAGTACATGTTAGAGTGGGAATTTGATGTTGCTGTAGGTAAATAAATGATCAGCATGTCATAAAACATAAGAATTAGGGATAAAGTTTCATTTCCGAGACTTGGGGAAAAAGTGTAAATATGCAAAAGATTGGGGGTAAAATTGTAATTTTTCTAAAGTTAGAGTTAAGGACTGTTTTGATAAATGTGAATATTAAATAAGTTAAATTTGCTATTATAGATCAAGAAGAACGAAATTCGAGGTTAGACTGAGGAAAGAAAAAGGTTGAGGATAGAGGTGTTCATGGGCCGGGCCAGGCCGGGTTCAAGTCGGGCTCAACTAAAAAATCATGCCCATTTATTGGGCTCGGGCCGGGCCCAATAAATGGCTCTAAAATTTTGTCCAAGCCCGACCGGGATAAAAATACTAAAACCTGGGCCTGACCCAGCCCGCCCCTATTAATTTTTTATATTATTTTTAAATATATATAATACATCAAAAATACAAAAAAATATCAAAATAAATATTTCCCAACAAATTAAAAACAAATTTTAAAAAATATGTAGACTTAAATAACACTAAGATAAATGTAACTTAAGCAAATGCTTCTAAAATAAGAAAAAAATTAACAAATGCCTTTAAAATACTAAAAAAATTAACAATAAAATAAATTTTATACAATATCCAAACAATAACAACAAAATAATAGCAACATAATAGTATAATGGTAGCAAAATAAGGAGAAAACAACAAGAAAATAACATTCAAAAATAAAAAAAATATGCAGATTTTTTTTGTCCTTTAGTGATTCGGGTCGGGCCGGGCCGGGCCCGGGCTAAAAATACCTTACCCGAGACCCGGCCCATTTTTTAAACAGGCCTTATTTTTTTGTCCAAGCCCATTTTTCGGGCCTATATTTTTGCCCAAACCCTCCCACATTTTGGCCAGGCCTTCGGGCCGGGCCGGGTAGCTCGACCCATGCACACCTCTAGTTGAGGACTAAATCAAAATATTTGATCATATTTTGTATCGAGGTAAGTTTGTGGTAAATAAATTCAATGTTTTATTATTTATAATTAATGATTTTAGTTTTCAGCATCTATATATTTATTTTGTAAATTTATTCCTTGATGATTCAAGCAAGAATTGACAACAAAATGATACTTAAAAGTCCCGTTGAACCTTAGAAATGTATAGGATACAAATGTCATGACATTAGGGTTTAAGGATACCAAATAAGACCATGCCAAGGCATGGCATTGGTAAGTTCTACAAGGCAAGGAAATCATGTAAGACCATGTCAAGACATGGCATTGATAAACTACTATAAGGCAAAGATCCCATGTAAGACCATGCCAAGGCATGGCAATGGTGAGTTCATAAGGAAAGGATACCACGTAAGACCATATCAAGACATGAAAATGGTAAGTTAAAAAGGAAATGTACCCGTGTATCCTTAGTATTCCAAATGGTTCAACGGAAAATTCAAAGAATGTACCAAAGGGAAGGTAAGATAAGTCCATGTTCGAAAGGTTCAGGTTATCTTGATAATTCATTTAGAATGTTGTTATTTATTTACATGCAAACTTACTAAGATCTATGCTTACTCCCTTTCTTTTCTCTATTTTTTATAGTATCACAAAGCCAACTCGAAAAATCGTAAGGACGTCAGAGATCACCTCACACTATCAACGAGTTATCTCGGTATTTTGTGACTAGAAATACTTTAAGTTTTGGCATGTATAGGGACTTGGCTATTTTGTGTGTATGTCCTTATGATATGATTAAAGAATGACATGTGAATACTTAGTAATGATTAGCTTATGATATAGCTAAATAAGAACATGTTTTGGTATTATGTATGCCTGAATGAGGTTTGATGCAAAGAAACTATGAAAGAGTAAGAGTTGGCAATGGAATAGTTAGGAAACAACAGCAGTGATGTGGTTTTGTAAAATCTCTAAAAATTTTATAAATGGAATTAGATGGTAAATGAGATATAGAATTAAATCTTATTGAGTCTATTCTTATAGGAAAGAAACAGAGCAAGCAAAGAAAGTCTATATTCTGAGATATTTAAATTCCTGTAAGACTGGTAAAGAGTGACTTCGTGATCGCCTGTTCTAACTTTGGAAAATCACTAGAAATTGTAAAAAAATTAATTATAAGTCAAAATTTATATGTATAGATTCATTTTGAGTCTATTTTTATTAAAAAGAAACAAAAATATTATCTGATTTCGGTATAATGAGATAATATATTTTTAGTGAAGAGAGGTCAGGTCCAGTAAATTGCCAGAATAAGGGAACATTTAATGAATAAACTGTACTAATTGGAAAAACAAAAAATTCTAGAAAAATTATGGTAAGAATATATATGAGTCTAGTTTCAGGGAAAATTTACAGATTAAAATTTTAAGTTTTGTAACTTGATTTATAATTAATTTAGTGACTGTTATGCAGATGGACAGTTTTATTATGAATTGTGAAATAAATTGTTCTGATTTGTGTAAGTAATCGGAAAATTTTTAACGTTCCCGGTTTGGTCCCGAACCGTTCCAATTGCACGTTTTAGGCCTCGAGGGCCCTTTTTAGGGATTTATTGGATGAATGTGAGCAAATTAGTATTTTTTTAATAAGTAAATTTTTTTATGCCCCGAACAGGTAAGATAAGTCTGGTAACGCCTCGTGCTTGACTCAGGCGACGGTCTTTGATAAGGGGTGTTACACATCTGCTACAGCTCAGTCAAGATCCATTACTATACGAAAAACACTGTTTAATATCGTCAGGAGTCGTCACACTATCACAATTTATGCATGGCATGTATAGCTAGACACAGACACACGCTACGTAGTCCAAGAACTGACTAAACCGTAGTTCTGATACCAATAAATGTAACACCCCTTACCTGTGTCCGATGCCGAGACAGGGTACGGGGCATTACCAAACTTAAGCAGAACCAAACATACAGAACCGGGTCACAAAATTTCATTCAAAATAAAACCAAACAATTAAAGTCAATTTTTCCCTATTATAGACCTACGACGCCAAAAACATACATCATTAGCGATCTGGGACTAAACCGAGAACTCACAAAAATTCTAAGAAACTTTCTAGGTTAAAGCCTCACATGCCCATGTGGAGGCAATGCACACGCCCGTGTGCTTGGGGACACGTCCATGTCCCATATCCGTGTGGAATTATTGGATTTATTTTCCAATTTGAACCTACAGGGGTTTTCACACGGCTAAGCACACGCCCATGTCCTTGGCCCATGTTCCTCACACGGCCTGGGACACGCCCGTGTGGTAGCCCGTGTGATTTTAGCGAGCATTCTGTTTATGATGTCATCATACAAATTTGAGGCACACGACCAGGCACACACCTGTGGCCAAAGGCCGTGTCCTCCACACAGTTGAGACACACGGCCGTGTCTCTGCCCGTGTGTTTACAACCATGCATATTAACCTAAAATTCAAGGTACAGGGGACACACGGCTGAATGACACGTCCATGGGGCTGACCAAGTGTCACACACGGTCTAAACACATGCCCGTATGTCTACTTGTGTGGACCATTTTGAGGCTACTCTCCAAGCCATTGGTCACCCTTAAACAATTATACACTCCCATATGTTCAATGGCATATCCTATGATATATTTAGACACTTAAACATGCAACATTATAGCATCACTATGAACCCTTTTTATACTAGTTCATTTGTATTCACACAACCTTATCTTTTAGTCATTCCACACCAATTTCATGGTTTTCCATATTCATTATTATCAATCCATTATGAGTGCTAAATCATGCAACCACATACTAGCAAATAAATAGTCATCCATCAAACCAACACATACACATTTTAGAATGCATGCAAAGGTAAACTTTGGGATACATCCTAATCATTAATATGGACCAAATCACATGGCCACATACAAAATAATCAATGCCCAAATGAGCCATTACAGTTGGCTACTTCAACATGACACATACACAAAATAGACAAGTTTCCTATACATGCCATGACCAAAATAATTGAACCCTTTTATACACAAAATCCTTGAAGATAGTGTGATCCGAACTCCGACGTCTCCCAATCCTTTGAGCTAACTTGACGTATCTAAAGAGAAGGGAAAAGAGAGGAGGGTAAGCTATAAAGCTTAGTAAGTACACATACAAATAATCTACATTTTTGCAATTATTGATAATTTAAGCATTGTAACTTATCCATTATGATACTTCTCATCATGTCATATGTATACTTATCTTCCATATTCATATGAACATGCTTATCCAAATACATATCTTTCATAATATCATTATATACTAGGTCCTCATAGGGTTTTAGTACATACCTGTGCCATCTTTCACACATATGGCTTACTTAAATTTTACTTTCAGAATTCATATTACGTTACCCGCTGAACACTTGGAATATGATTCAGACACACGGAAGAAATGCACAGAAGTGCCTGAACGTAGCCTTGGCTACCTGACACAAAGTGCACCGGAGTGCCTCATATCACAGAATTACATGTCGCTCTCAACGAGGCTACTCAAAGAGCTAAGAGAGTATCCGACCACAACTCAGGATACCTAGCACCCGGACCCTAGCATGTATCACATATTAAATAAGCTCATAACACACATGACTATCCTAGTGACATGTCACTTGTATCCTCAACTATTCCTAAGGTTCAAATGAGATTTTAGACTTCCAGACCTTTGCAAAACGTACTCGCATAAATGGTTTCTTTTACATGGCCAACGTCTCACAATCATATAGCAAGGCATCAAAACATGTTATATTATCAACATAGCCAAATAAGCATATTAAGTATACAGATACCAACAAATTATTTAATAACAATAATTAATGTATTTACTTGCATATGTGTAACACCCCTTACCCGTATCCGAGGCCAGGCTAAGGTACGAGGCGTTACTAGAAAAACATACAAACATTAAACTAAAATACGAGCCATAAAATTTTATTCATATTTCAAAGCGTTCATTCTCTTACACATAGTCCCTTATTTGAGTCTACGGAGCCCAAAACATACTTTAGAAAGGGTTTGGGACTAAACCAAAAACTTACGAAAATCTTGGAAATTTCATGCTTTAAGGCTCCACACGCCCGTGTCCCAAAGTCATGTTCCATACACGGCTGAGACACATGGTCGTGTCTCTACCTGTGTGGAATATACCTAGGCTATTTTCCAAGCTTTGGTCAACCTTGATCTCTTACACACTTATACAAAATCAAAAGCATATAACATGGTATTCATTTAATGATTAAACATCCTCAATTAAACCACAAACATAGCATTTGGATGTCATCATACATGTGTCCCTCATACTCATTTTACCTTGTTTATTATAGTACCACTTATACATTTATACCAAGATTATCATCTTACCAAATATCTTCAGCTTAATCATCAAGCATTCATATTTAAAGCTAGATCATATCTTTATAAAATACCACGATTCAGATGCGCAGAATAACATGTTTGCCTGAAATATTTCAATTCAATTCCATACCCAACAAGCATTACATTGAGACTTGTCATATATATATATACATGTCGTGATACATAACATTCTCTTTTTGTTTTCTTATAAACACATATCATTTATTTCATTATATCAATATTTCATATACCATAGGTTTCATGTATTCCACATATATTTATTTTCCTCCTCCTCTCCATTCCACATCCTTAATGTATATAGCATTCTTGTAAGTACGATTTCATAATTTACTAATAAATGTTCACATCAAACTGTCCACACGAGTCATAGTCACTTAAATATTTATAATTCAAGCTACAAAGCTCCAAATTAAGATCCGTAAATTTCCCCTGAAACTAAACTCACATATAATTCCACCATAAAATTTTCATAATTTTTGGTTTAGCCAATTAGTACAGTTTATTCATTAAAATTTCCCCTGTTTCACTTTCTGACAGTTCTGACCTCTCTTCACTAAAAAATAATTATCTCACAGTACAGAACTCGGATAATGTTCTTGTTGATTTATCTTGAAAATAGACTCATTATGGATTTTAAAAATATAATTTTTAGCCTCTAATTATATTTCTCCAAATTTTTGTGATTTTCCAAAGTCAGAACAGGGGATCACGTAATCATTCTGAATCAGTCTCACGAAAACATAAATATCTAAAAATATAGAACTGGTTTGCTTTCTATGTTTCTTTTATATGAAAATAGACTCATTAATCTTTAATTTGATACCTCATTCAGTCTCTGATTCAATTTATACTATTTTTGGTGATTTTTCAAAATCACGTCACTGCTACTGTCCAAAACAGTTTTATTGCTAATTCACTCTTTCACACTATCTTTGTATTAACCTCATTTTAACATACATATCACAAATCATTTTCACCACATTTCATACATCACAAGTATAGGCCCATGATCACAAGGTCACCATAAAATCATCCTCATGTATAACTTACTTGTTTATAACCTTACCACATCCTGGTCACTTAATGAACACATCATTCACATAACCAAGTTCCTGCACATATTCATCACAAAACTCACAAAGCAATACATAGAGAGTCTCCTGTTGAACACTTCGGATCAATCCTCGATACTTGGTGGTTTCAGCACATAGCTCCACCCATCATATAGTTCGGCTCTCTTGTACACATGGTGAACACTTAGTACCACCCATGTGACCTAGCTAGTTTATCTCATAGCTCTCTTGTCTACATGGTGTCCTTCACTTGGAACCACGCATGCGACCTAGCTACATATATCCCGTAGCTCTCTTGTCTACATGGTGTACACATAGTATCACCCATGCGACCTAGCTAGATCATAATGTCTTGTAGCTCTCTTGTACACATGATGTGCACTCAGCACTATACATGTGACCTAGCTACATACCATCTGTATCATCCAATCTTTCCGAAGGTTCAACCGGGATTTCTCTCTTTTCCAACAATTTCACCAATCAAGTAATTATCCACAAACATATTTCCAATATTTTTATAAAATATCATAATACAAGTAATAGTGATGTATTACTTACATATAAACTTACATCTCATTTAATATCAACGCAATAACATTAAATTACACATTGTCTTATTAAAAATCATATGAACTTACAATTTCCCATAATATCCATAATCATAGAAATCACATTTATGTATGATAATTCAATGCACTTCATGTACCATAGACATATTTTTAAATCAATTCATAAACTTGGCACCATAGTCATTTAATTTAACATAATTCAATTAATTCACTAAATTTAACTTTCAAATATAAATTACAGCATTATTGTTGTATTATTATCATACCAACTTACATACTTTCAACACCTCGGAGATCATAGTAAATATATCAATTTTACATTGAAACATGCATAAATTAATGCTTATTATACATATGAACTTACCTTGATATTAAAACAGCCATTTTACCAACTTTCCCAATTTTCGATTTTTCTCTCATTCTAGGTTCAAATCTCTTTTTCCGGGATCTAAAACATCATATTTTACTTATTTAATTAATGTACTATTCAAAAAAGTCATTAACTCAAACTTTGGAAAAATTACAATTTTGCCCCTAAACTTTTGCATATTTACACTTTTGCCCCTAGGCTCGGGAATTAAACTTCATCCCTTATTCTTATGTTTTATGACATGATGATCACTTTTCCCTTCTATGGCAACATCAAATTCTCACTCTAACATATACTTATGACTATTAGGTATTTTTACCGATTAAGCCATTTTGCTCGTTTTCACTTAAAACCGAGTAGCACAAGTTGTCTAACATAATTTAAAACCTCATATTGTATCATAAAACACCAGAATACACAAATTTTACCTATGGGCATTTTCCAAATATGAACCCTAGGTTGAACTATTGCTAGCATAAGCTAAATCAAGTTACCGGGACTCCAAAAACGTAAAGAACTTGAAAAACGGGGTTAGAACGGACTTAAAATTGAGCTTGGGAAGCTTGAAAACCCTAGCCATGGAGTCTCCCTTGGTATACGCGTCCATGGTGAAGAAGATGAGAAAAATTGGCTTTTAATTTTGTATTTTAATTCATTTTACCCCTAAATGACCAAAATACCCTTACTACTAAACTTTTCAAAATTCCATCCATGTCCAATTTTTGTCCATAACTTAGAAATTGGTCAAATTGCTATTTAAGACCTCCTAATTAATATTTCAAATCAATTTCATACTAGAAACTTCTAGAATGCAAGTTTTGCAACTTATTCAATTTAGTCCCTAACTTCGAATTAAGCACTTTATGCATAGAATTTCTTTACGAAATTTTCACATAATCATGCAATCACATCATAGACCTAAAAATAATCATAAAATAATTATTTATATCTCAGATTTTGTGGTCCCGAAACCTCTGTTCCAACTAGACCCAATTTTGGGCTATTACAATATGTACTTACCTCGGTACAAAATATTAGAAATCAAGTCTAAACCTCGTAAACCTTGTTGTTTCCCCGATCAAGGCCCGTAGCTTGATTCTCTTGATCTATAATACCTAATTTAGCTTCTTTAATACATATATTACTCAAAACGATCCAAAATTTATATTTGGGTAAAATTACTATTTTACCCCTATACTTTCATATATTTGCAATTTAATCCTTAGGCTCGGATAACATAATGTATGGGATTTATTAGTTACCCAAAACCTAGCAAAACATTTTTCACGTTCATAATAGCCCACATTTCCTTCCTTTCACATTTTTCTGCCCTTTTCTACAACTTTTACAAAATAGTCCTTAAAGCCCTTTTTCATGAAAATCTACTTAGTAAGAGTTGTTTACCATCCTTTAAACTCTCATATCCCTCCATAAATCATCAAAACATATGCTTCTCATGCATGGTTAAATTTCTAAACATGAACCCTAGCATCAAAAATGGGTAGAAATAGAGAGAGCAAGTTATCGAGATTTTAAAAATACGAATAACATTAAAAACGGGGCTTAGGAGCACTTACTATAGAGCTTGGAAAGCTTGAAAACCCTAGCTATGGAGAACCCTAAAATTTCGGCAGCAACATGGAGAGAATGAGTTGATTTTTGGCTTATTTTCCCTTTTTATTTCATTAATATACCAAATGACCAAAATGCCCCTAATGCCTTTCCTTCAAATTTTTCCATACAAGCCCATTTTTGTCTGAAAACTTAGAAATTGGGAAAATTTCTCTTTAAGACCTCCTAATTAATAATCCAAAGCAATTTCATACAAATTTCTTCTAAAACACAAATTTTACGACTTATTCAATTTGGTCCCTAATTTCCAATTGGATACCTTATACTTAGAATTTCTTCATGAAACTTTAACAAATGCATATATTCATATTCTAAATCTCATAACAATCATAAAAATAATATTTTAATGTTGGATTTGTGGTCCTGAAACCACTATTCTGACTAGGCCATATTTTGGGATGTTACATGACTTGGATCCTACGTAATAATTCATGGATTTCCCTTTTAAGTAAGATGTCAGATTTTCTACTGCAATACTGGTTTTGAAATTTTAGTTTACAAAACTTCTAAAATACTTGATTGCAAAGTTAATATACAAGTGATAATTTGGTTTTAAATTAATTTAAGTGATGATTAAACTAATGTTTGGTAAACGAAAGATAAGTTTAATACTGACTTTCGTTAAACATGAGAAAAAGTGGCTTTCTAAAAAAAGTTAATAAATTTGAACGATATTTTGTTGTGGCCCATTCCAATGGTCAATGTGATCTCCAGAATCCGGTTGAAACTTCTGGGTTAGGTTTTTGGGTGTTACAGTTAATTCTTTATCGCATTCGATCTTTTAACAGCTGGAATGCTAACTTTTTTCCCCAATCGACCATATTCGGCAAACCAAGATATTTTTTAGGATTTGTAGAAATTCTGAAATTCAAAAATTGCATCATAGAACTTCTTACCTGACCAGATGTGTTTGTACTAAAAAAATTTATAGACTTTTCATAATTCACACACTGACCTGCCACAACTTCATACTCTTTCAAAATCCCCTTTAGCACTTGTGCACCTATTTCTGAAGCCTCTCCAAAGTGAATGCTATCATCAGCAAATATGAGGTGAGAAATTTTTGACCCTCTCTTATAACCTGAATCGCATCTATCAATCCTTCCCTTATAGCCAAACGCATCAAAGTTGATAATCCCTCACTACATATTAGGAAAGGTATTGGCTTAATGGGTCTCATTGCCTTAATCCTCTAGTAGCATGGAATTCTTATCCTTATTTCCTATTAATTATAATTGAAATTGTAACTATTTTCAAACAATGCAAAATGAATCCTACCCATGAACTAGCAAAACCAATTTTTAACATCTCCTTTAAAAAAGGCCATTCCACCTAATCATAGGCCTTACTCACATCCAATTTTAATGCCAAACTCCCTTTCCTATCCTTTCTTTTTTGCTTAAACACATGTAAAATTCCATAAGCTAGAAGGAAATTATCATAAATTAATCTACCTAGGATAAAGACACTTTAAGCTTCATCAATACCACATTCTAAAACTTTTTGAAAACGATTTGCCATAATTTTTTATATGACTTTATAAAGAGTTGTACAGAGGCTAATGGGTCTAAAATTGGACAGATTTGTAGGCTGATTAATTTTTGGTATAAGAACAATATTGGTAACATTATATAGTTCCAAGGACATACCTTCATTCAAAATACTCGGGCAGAAATTGCTCATGTCCCGTCTGATGATATGCCAAAATTACTAGAAAATTATCGTTGAAAAGCCATCTCTTCCAGCTGCTTTGGTCTAACCCATTCCTTTTAAGGCCTTAAAGACCTCTTTATCCGAATATTTTTGCATAATTCTTTGGTTCATCCCATCTGTTATGCAACATTCTACCCCTAACAAAATATGGCCCATATCGCTTACACCTCTAGTTGTAAACAAATTGGTGAAATATTCCTGAGCAATTTTCTCCATTTTATCCTTTTCATTCATAAACACCCCAGATGCATTCTCTAGACCCCTAATTCGATTAATGTGTCTCATTTGAGTAGCAAATTTTTGAAAAATGCAGTGTTCCTATCCCTCAATTTTAGCTAATTAGCTCAAACCCTATGTTCCCAATAGGCTTCATGTTTCTCTATCTCCCATTTTAATTTCAGTTTAACATCCATAATTTAAGTAATTATCACATCGTCCCTTTCTCCCCTATGAGCATCTCTAATCTATTCTTTAGCTTTTTTTTATACATCACCCTGATTTTTTCGCAATGTTTTTTCCCACTCTATAAGGGCCTTACTTAGAACCTCCAATTTTTGCGAGACATCAGTCCATGCAACTTCCCATATTTGGCGAATGACATCTTCACAAGATTCTTCCAATACCCACGAAGCTTCAAATATTAAATTCTTTTTTCTTCCAAAATTATCACCCTTATTTTTTTGGACCAACAACGGACAATGGTTCGAAAAAGAATGGGGAAGGTGTTCAATTGAAAAATTAGGAAAAATATTCAACCATTTTTGGTTAACCACCCCTCTATCTAACCGTTCATGAATATGGATCTCCGATAAGTTCCCCATTCCCTAAGTGAACCAAAGTCATCAAAACCTCCATCCACCTGATTACATTCCTCCAACACCTGTCTAAAAACCAAAGTCATCAAAACCTCCATCCACCTGATTGCATTCCTCCAACACCTGTCTAAAATTCTCCATTTGCCTTTCATCCCTTGGAACACTTATTTTTTTTCATATGAATATAAGATCTCATTAAAATTACCACAAATAATACAGGGCATGTTACAATTGCTCTTTAGTATTCGAATCAAATTCCAACTACCCTCTCTATGTTTCATATCCGGGGCTCTATTAAAACCTGTGAATCTCCACATCAAATTATTATGACCTCCATATATAACGACATCAATATAATTTTTCTTGAAAAGATTCGAATGCTCACCAAACAAATGCCATTCCATGCAAGACTAAACCCCCCGCGAGAACCTTTCACTTGACCATTAATGCCATTCATAAAACCACATTTTCTGCATACCTTTTCCATGCTCCGAGCATCTAATTTCTTCTCCATGATGAAGACAATTTGAGGATTAATAAACTTCAGCATGAAATAAAGTCTTCTACTTGCTCGTGTACTCCCCAATTCATAGACATTCCAAGGCAGGATTTTCATTGCGCTCAGTCGGCTTGCCTATTGGCAGCTGCTGATCTTTGATGAATGTGAACATAATTTTTCTCAACAATAATTCCTGTTGAATCAGATAACTCAGAAACATTAGGAATCAAAACATTTATTCTGGTCATTTTCTTCTCTTCAACATTATCGTGTTCCATATTAACTTGACCCATCTCATTAGAGGATCCATTCAGATTGAAGTCAAGATTAAATTGAGATCCCTCCATATTAAACCTAAAGATTGGATTAGTATATTTCCTTAAACCACTCCCCCAATCATCCCTTGAATTATGCCCTACTCCATACATGTTCAAATTAGTTTTCTCTGAGATTTATCTCCTTCCTCCTATAACTAAACACTAATTTCCGTATTGGCCCACCATATTTGTGCTTTTAGAGAGATATTCCATCGAACTCCAAGGTATCTTCACTTTGATCCAATATTGTAACACCCTATACTTGACATGGTCGCCAAGCTCGAATACGAGATGCCACACCACCATCTCATGTCATATACAAAAGGTAAAAGTTCATTCTAAACGAAGCATATTTTATTTTAGTATTCTTATAGGTTTTAAGTCAATTATACTTGTTAGTTGTCAATGTTACCTGCAAGTCATACCATAAATATCCTAAAAATGAGTGTTAACATGCATAAGGTCTATTTAGCAAAATTCTTAAAATATGTCCATAGGTATCAATACTGACACTAGGGTATTGATATTTTCTCTGTGTGGTATCGATACCACCTAGAAAAATGATACCAAACTTGCATTCTATTTCTCGACTAAATCCCAAAGTCTCAAAAATATCAGTACCTGTCATAAAATATCAATACTTTGACCCTAAAGATTGGTACTCGAGCACAGGTATCGATACTAAATCTCTATTCTGAGTTTTTGCACATTTAAAACACAGAGGTATCAATTTTAAATCCCGAATATCGATACCTCTGCCCATGGACATAAAAGTGCAACATACATATGCAATTAACTCATTCCAAAACATATTCTAAGCATCCTGCATCACTTACTTTGATAAATAATCATCCAATGGCTAAATTTATCAGTTTAAATTGTCAAATCATGTCCAAGCAAGATACATCAAGCCATCATTTCAGTCTGTGAACATAAGCAAACATATAAACTCACAAACTTCCAAAATTGAACCAAACAAAGTTGGTAAATAATCCAAACATATCATGGCACTAAACAAGTCTACCACATCACCTTATTTCCCAATATGAAACAACTAAAAGAACACCTATGAGAATAAACGAGTATTCCTTGAATTACTCCCTAGGAAAACCATACCGTTCACATCGAATTGTTACTATTCTGCAAATGTTGAAAAGAGTGGGTGAGCTTAAACAAGCTCAATGAATGAGTGAAATAACCACGACGCGAATATTTTGTAATGCATCCACAAAAACCACATACATATACAATACGAGAGTCTCATGTTTAGTAATATGTAACACTTTAACATTTATCGTTTAACAGTTAATTTGCATAACATTTATAAGGATAGTTTGCATAGCAGATGTAACATCCTAAAATAAGGCCTAGTCGAAATGGTGGTTTTGGGACCACAAATTCAACATCAAAATATTTTATTTATGATTATTATGAGGCCTAGAATATGAGTATATGCATGTGTTAAAGTTTCATGATGAAATTCTTTGAGTAAGGTGTTCAATTGAAAATTAGGGACTAAATTGAATAAATTGAAAAACTTGATTTCTAGAAGCAATTTGTATAAAATTGCTTTGGGTTATGAATTAGAAGGTCTTGGAGAGCAATTTTCCCAAATTCTAAGTTTTTGGACAAAAATGGGCTTGCATGGATGGAATCTTAAGGAAAGGGTTAAGGGTTTTTTGGTCATTTGGTGTTTTAATGAAATAAAATGGGAAAAATAAACCAAAATCAGCCCATTCTCTTTCTTGTCCAGTCAAAACATCAAGGGTTTCTATATCTAGGGTTTTCAAGCATTCCAAGCTCAATAGTAAGTGCTCTTAAGCACCGTTTTTCTTGCTCTTTGTATTTTTGAAATCCCGGTAGCTTGCTCTCTCCATTTCTACCCATATTTCATGCTAGGGTTCATGTTTAAAAATTTACCCATGCATGAGTTGCTTGTATTTTGATGGATAAGGGAGGAATATGAAAGATGAATGTGTATTAGACATCTTTTCCTAGTTGATTTTCATGAAAAACCCTTATAGGGACTATTTTGAAAAAGATGTAAATGTGTGGTAGAAATGAAAAAATAATGGAAAATTCGGGCTACCATAAGAATGAAAAGTGTTCGGCTAGGCTTGGGTAAGATAGAAAGTACATGTGTTTCATTATACGAGCCTAATGACTAAATTGTAAAAATGTAAAAGGTTAGGGGCAAAACGGTCATTTGGACCAAGGGTACATATTAAACTTGAAGTGTATAATGTATGTATTAATGAGTTAAAATTTCTTGTTATAGACCCCGAGGAACAAATTCTAGAAGTCGATCGAGGAAAATGCAAGGTTTCAAAAAAATCGAAACACAACTCCGAAAAGAATACCAGTTAAGTTCGGATAACTTAAAGTAAACCCCTAATATGCATAATTGAATGATTTATGAATGCATGATGATTGCATTTATAATTAGCATGAAATATCATAGAAATGCATATTTGATGGAAACATGTGAAAAATGTCTCGGATGAGGTTGACAAAGGGAATTCGATGGATAAACCCTCATTGATATGTGTAAAGAGATCCTGCATATGTTGCAGTAAGGATTTAGCCTGGACGGGTAATCCGTGATCTCAATTACAGAAAGGATCTAGCCTGGACGGGTGTTCCTTTGAATGATCAAGCCTCCCGAAGAATATGTGTGCATTATGGATTTAGCCCGGACTGGTAATTCAATTAGGATCTGAATTTAGCCTAGACTGGTAATTCATATCTGAGCTCATTAAGGGCGTTTGTCATTATAAGGGATTTAGCCTGTACTAGTAACCCCGACATCACCTTATGAGTTCATGATATGGGGGATTTAGCCTAGACTAGTAATCCTGCCACGAGATGTGAGGTTCGCGGGAGTGCATATATGTGAAATGATCATTCATAAGAATTGACAAATAATGGGTATTCCATCAAGATTTCCTAGAAACTCAATGGGATTAATGTGATGTATGTCAATAAGATGATGAATGATGAGCTCATCTATATAAATTACATAATGCTTTGTTATGTAACTAACTCATGGATTGAGTGCATGTGATAGGGAATCGTTTCATAATTGATGATGTCATGATTTAAAAATGGATGTCTGCTAATTACTCGGTAAGTTTACTTTCCGATTATTCGAGCTTACTAAGCGTGTAAATGCTTACCCCTCTCTTTTTCCCTTTCTCACAGAGCTCAAGGACTCGAAAGGATTGGAAGACGATTGGAGAGTCAACACACTATCAACTAGACAAGCTTTGGTATAAAGATTTTGTTTGTTTTGTTCAATGGCATGTATAGTATTTTTTAGTATTTTGTTATATGTGTCATTTGATTTGCCAATTGAAGGCATGTAAAAATATGTTTATTTCTTTGTATATGGCCACGAAATTTGGCTTAATTGAAGTAGGCTATGACCTACGAATTTATGCATGGTTTTTTTTACAAGTGATGGGTCGTTACCAATTGGCAATGAGTCACAGGAACGAGCCAATTTCAGATGAATTAAAGTGACATGGGAACCCATAAACACTAAGTGGGAAATAACCTATCATGTATGAAACCAATGATATGAGGTTTCCATACATCTAGTTTAATCAAGATTATTTACAAGTGTATAATTTTGCTTTACTTTGAATGTGGTAACCACTATGCACAAGAAGTAGAAAGGGGTGACTAAAGGCATGAAAAATAGCCTATCAGAGTCCACATGGTTAGACACACGGGCGTGTGTCTAGGCCGTGTGTGACACACGGTTCCCTCCCATGAGCGTGCGCTATGGCCGTGTGTCCCCTCCACTTAAAATTTTAGCTCAAAGTTGTACACGGGTAGGCCACACAGGTGTGCACCATGGCCATGTTAAAAAGACAGTGTCGTCCATGGACAGGTAGCACGAGTGTGTGCCATGGCCGTGTTGATAAGTCAGTGTTGCCCACGACTGAAGGGCATGGGCGTGCCCCAAGTCACAGGGGCGTGTGAGTCCACACGGCCCACCTACACGGGCGTGTGACACTTTATGAAAAGAAAAAAAATTCTAAGGAGCCCAAGGTTTATCGAACATACCCGAATTTGTCCCGCACAGCCTCAAGTTATGTTATAGGCCTCGAACGCCTATATAAGGGGCGAATAGTTCATGGATGAAAAGCTTAAAATTTCAGTAAAACTTGGGGACCCAATTTGGCACGTTTCGAAATGTAAAGTCCTGGTAATGCCTCGAACCCTATCCTGGCGTCGGGTACGGGTGAGGGGTGTTACATTTATTGGTATCAGAGCTACGGTTTAGTCGGTTCTAAGACTATCGTAGAGGATGTTAAAGTTTGCTATACATGTCATTATTCGAATGTCGATAGTGTGACATCTCCTAATTGTTTAAACTATTTTGAATATAGTGAATATCTTCCAATCAAGCATAAGATGAGTTCGAGGGAGCCGAGAGCCATGCTCCAGCTTCTATACAGCGAGCTGTATCTAGTAGCAGAAAAAGGCTGATGTCGAAAGGCTGAGAAGAGGCCCGAGCTACCTTTTTTGATATAAGGGATGAATAGTTTGGGGATTATCTGAGAAATCGCCCCAATATACCAAGACCTCCCCCCCTAAACAGCCAGATGAGGATGTGCCACGAGGTATGGCACCGATGAGAGTCGGTAAAGCCCTTGTAGATAAGCTTAGAAAGCATGGGCCTGAGGAATTCAGAGCTAAAGTCGATGATGACGCTGAAAAAGCAGAGTTCTGGCTCGAAAATACTACACGGGTACTAGATGATTTGTCATGCACACCCGAGAAATGTTTGAAGTGTGTTGTGTCCCTTTTGAAGGACACTGCATACAATTGGTGGAAGATCGTATCCTCGGTAGTGCCGAAAGAAAATATTACTTGGGATTTCTTCCAAGCAGAGTTTAGGAAGAAATATATTAGCCAACGGTTTTTGGACTCAAAGCGAAAGGAGTTCTTAGAACTCAAACAAGGGAATAAGACTGTAAGAGAATACGAGAGAGAGTTCGTACGACTAAGTCAGTACGCAACTGAATGGATCCAAACTGAATCAAAAATGTGTAAACGCTTCGAGGAAGGTTTGAATAAGGATATCAAGTTGTTGATTGGGATCTTGGAAATACGGGAGTTTGCCGCATTGACTGATCGAGCTAAGAAAGCCGAGGAACTTAATAATGAAAGAAAGAAAGCTAAGAGAGAGGCTCAAGTAGCGAGCAAGAGGTCTAGCAGTAAAACACTCTCATTCTCCATTAAGAAAGCCAGGAGCCTGCATGAACACTCCACTTCGTCAGTGGGATATTCGGGTAGATCGAGAAGCTCTAAACGACAAGGTCAAAAGTCTTCCTCCCCAATGGTGACTAGTGTGCGGAGTGTAGATAATCAAAAACCGAAATGTAAGAGCTGCAACAAATTCCACTTCGGAAAGTGCCAAATAAAGAGCGGCGCGTGTTTCAGATATGGTTCTCCTGATCACTTTCTCAGAAACTGCTCGTAACGAGCCAAAAAATAAGTGGAAATAGCTCCGAAGTTTTGTTCTCCCATTCTACAAGGTAGACCTCCGAGATACCCTGAGAGTGCTAGTGCAAAATCAGAGGTTCAAGCCCCGGCAAGAACATATACGATACGTGCTCGAGAGGAAGCCGCTGCTCCTGATGTTATTACATGTACTTTCTCTCTTTTTAATATAAGTGTTGTTGCTTTAATTGAGCCGGGGTCGACGCATTCATATATCTGTATGAGATTGGCGTCTAGTGTGAACATACCTGTTGAACACACGAAATATATTATTAGAGTGTCGAACCCATTAGGTAGATCAGTTCTAGTTGATAAAGTCTGTAAGAATTGTCCTTTGATGATGCAAGGTCATTGTTTCCCTGCTAACCTTATGTTGTTACCATTCGATGAATTTGATGTCATACTTGGTATGGATTGGTTAGCCCTTCATGATGTAACAGTGAATTGTGGTAGTAAGTATATTAAGTTAAAATGCCCGGATGATAATATTCTACGGGTCGAATCAAGAGAATTGGGTTCGTCAGTGGATGTAATCACAGCAATGGTTGCCCAGAGATATATGAGGAAAGGATATGAAGCCAACCTTGCATTTGTACTGAACACTAAGGAAACAGAGCAGAAAATCGAGTCTGTGCCGATAGTATGTGAGTTCCCAGATGTGTTTCCTGAGGAATTACCCAAATTACCTCCTGAAAGGGAGATAGAGTTTGGTACTGAATTGGTTCCAGGGACGACTCTCATTTCTACTGCCCCGTACAGTATGACACCTACCGAGCTGAAGGAGTTAAAAGCACAGTTGCAAGAGCTGATGGATAAAGGATTCAATAGGCCAAGTTTTTCACCTTGGGGTGCCCCCGTGTTGTTCGTAAAGAAGAAAGATGGTTTGATGAGGTTATGTATTGATTATCGGCAACTGAACAAGGTAACTATCAAGAATAAGTATCCTTTGCCAAGGATCGATGATTTGTTTGACCAGTTGAGAGGAGCCACTGTATTCTCCAAGATAGACTTGAGGTCTGGCTGTTATCGACTGTGAGTTAGAGACTCGGATGTACCCAAGACAGCTTTTAGAATGCTGTATGGCCATTATGAATTTCTTGTCATGCTGTTTGGGCTAACGAATGTACCGGCTGTGTTTATGGATCTAACGAATAGGATCTTTTAGCATATTTGGATAAGTTTGTTGTTGTGTTTATTGATGACATTTTGATATACTCTAAAGATGAGACAGAGCATGCGAAGCACCTGAGAATTGTGTTGCAGACCTTGCGAGAAAAGTAATTGTATGTTAAGTTTAACAAGAGTGGGTTTTGGCTCTAGGAAGTTGGATTTTTGGGTCATATAGTTTCGGGTGAAGGCATCCGAGTTGATCCAAGTAAGATTTCTGCAATTGTTGAATGGAAATCGCCTAAGAATGTAACCTAGGTTAGAAGCTTTTTGGGCTTAGCCGGTTACTACCGAAGGTTTGTAAAAGGATTTTCCATGATAGCAACTTCAATGACAAGGCTGCTACAGAAAGACGTTAAGTTTGAATGGACAGAGAAGTGTCAGCAAAGTTTTGAGAAGTTAAAGACATTGCTGACCGAAGCTCTTGTTTTAATGCTACCTGAACCGGGAAAAGAGCTTATGGTTTATAGTGATGCATCCTTAAGTGGATTGGGTTGTGTATTTATGCAAGATGGCAAGGTGATAGCCTATGCTTCACAGCAATTGAAGCCTCACGAGAAGAATTATCCAACCCACAACCTAGAGCTTGCCGCTATTGTTTTTGCCTTGAAAATTTGGAGGCATTATTTTTATGGCGAGACTTACCGTATATTCACGGACCACAAGAGTTTGAAATACTTGATGACTCAAAAAGTATTAAATTTGAGACAACAGAGATGGTTAGAATTAATTCAGGATTATGATCTAATTATCGTCTATCACCTAGGAAAGGAGAATGTGGTCGCCGATGCATTGAGTAGAAAATCCTTAGATGCTTTGAGAGCCATGTTTGACATTGCTTGATGATGGTTCAGTTCTGGCCGAGCTGGAGGCTAGGCCAACATTTCTGCAAGAAATTCATGATGATCAGCTTAATGATGATGACTTGCAAGCAAAAAGAGCTCAATGTGAGTCTGGTGTTGAGTCAGATTTCTGAATTAGTCCTGATGGATGTTTAATGTTTAGAAATAGGGTTTGTGTACCCAAGACAATGAACTTATTCGGAAGATTTTGTAAGAAGCACATAACAATGGTTTTTCTATTCACTCGGGAAGTACCAAGATGTACAATGATTTAAAGAAGATGTACTGGTGGAACGGCATGAAAAGAGATGTTTCTGAATTTGTATCGAAATGCTTGGTATGTCAGCAAGTTAAAGCTGAACATCAAGTGGCTTCAGGTTTGTTACAGCCTGTAATGGTCCCCGAATGGAAGTGGGACAAAGTTACCATGGACTTCGTGACGCGATTACCTTTAACTCTGAAAAAGAAAGATGCCATATGAGTTATAGTGGACAAATTGACAAAGTCGGTTCATTTCATCCTATTAAGGATGGATTATTCTCTTGATACATTGGCAGATTTGTACAGTTTTGAGATAGTAAGATTGCACGGAGTACCACTGTCAATTATTTCAGACAGAGACCCGAGGCTTACTTCGAGATTTTGGAAGAAGTTACAAGAAGCCTTGGGTAAAAAGTTGAGCTTTAGCATAGCTTTTCACCCTCAGACCGATTGCCAGTCTGAGCGGATGATTCAGATTCTCGAGGACATGTTGCGTTGTTGCATCCTCGAATTTCAGGGTAGCTGGGAAAAATACCTGCCATTGGTAGAATTTGCCTACAACAATGGTTTCTAAACAAGTTTGAAGATGGCTCCTTATGAGGCCTTGTATGGCAGGAAGTGTCGAACTCCATTGTACTGGACAGAACTCAAGGAAAATCGGATCCATGGAGTTGATCTGATTAAAGAAACTAAAGAAAAAGTTAAAGTGATACGGGATTGTTTAAAAGCGGCATTAGATAAGCAAAAGTCTTATGCTGATCTGAAAAGAAAGGAAATTGAGTTTCAAGTTGGAGATAGAGTATTCTTGAAAGTATCTCCATAGAAAAAGGTATTGAGATTTGGTCGGAAAGGTAAACTGAGTCCACGATTTACCGAACTGTATAAGATCATCGAAAGAGTTAGACCGTTAGCCTATCGTTTGGCGCTGCCACCCAAACTGGAAAAGAATCATGACGTGTCCCATGTATCCATGTTAAAGAGATACCGATTAGACCCCTCTCATGTAATTTCACCGACTGAGATTGAAATTTGACTGGACATGACTTATGGAGAGGAACCGGTTAAGATATTGGCTCGTGATGTTAAATAGTTGAGAAATAAAGATATGGCTCTAGTAAAAGTTTTATGGCATCGACATGGTGTAGAAGAGGCTACATGGGAGCCAAAAGAAACCATGAGAAATCAATATCCGAATCTGTTTTCTGGTAAGACTTTCGAGGATGAAAGTCCCTAATGGGGGAGAAATGTAACATCCTGAAATAGGGCCTAGTCGGAATGGTGGTTTTGGGACCACATATCCGACATCAAAATATTTACTTTATTATTATTATGAGGCCTAGAATATGAGTATATGCATGTGTTAAAGTTTCATGAAGAAATTCTTTGAGTAAGGTGTTCAATTGGAAATTAGGGACTAAATTGAATAAATTGCAAAACTTGAATTCCAGAAGCAATTTGTATGAAATTGCTTTGGGTTATGAATTAGAAAGTCTTGGAGAATTTTCCCAAATTTTAAGTTTTTGGACAAAAATGGGCTTGCATTGATGGAATCTTAAGGAAATGGCTTAAGGGCATTTTGGTCATTTGGTTTTTTAATGAAATAAAATGGGAAAAATGAACCAAAATCAGCCCATTCTCTTCCTTGTCCAGCCGAAACTTTAAGGGTTTCCATAGCTAGGGTTTTGAAGCTTTCCAAGCTCAATAGTAAGTGCTCACAAGCCCCGTTTTTATGCTCTTTGTATTTTTGAAATCTCGGTAACTTGCTCTCTCAATTTCTACCCATATTTCATACTAGGGTTCATGTTTAAAAATTTACCCATGCATGAGTTGCTTGTATTTTGATGGATAAGGGAGGAATATGAAAGATGAATGTGTATTAAACATCTTTTCCTAGTTGATTTTCATGAAAAACCCTTATAGGGACTATTTTGCAAAAGATGTAAATGTGTGGTAGAAATGAAAAAATAATGGAAAATGTGGGCTACCATAAGAACGAAAAGTGTTCAGCTAGGCTTGGGTAAGATAGAAAGTGCATGTGTTTCATTATACGAGCCTAGGGACTAAATCGTAAAAATGTGAAAGGTTAGAGGCAAAATGGTCATTTGGACCGGGGTAGATATTAAACTTGAAATGGATAAGGTAGTGTATTAATGAGTTAAAATTTGTTGTTATATACCCCGAGGAACAAATCCAGAGGTCGATCAAGGTAAACGCAAGGTTTCGGAATAACCGAAACACAACTCCGAAAAGAATACCAGGTAAGTTCGGATAAATTAAAGTAAACCCCTAATATTCATAATTGAATGGTTTATGAATGCATGATGATTGCATTTATTATTAGCATGAAATATCATAGAAATGAATATTTGATGGTAACATGTTAAAAATGTCTCGGATGAGGTTGACAATGGGAATTCGATGGATAAATCCTCATTGATATGTGTAAAGAGATCCTGCATGTGTTGCAGTAAGGATTTAGCCCAGACAAGTAATCCGTGATCTCAAGTATAGAAAGGATCTAGCCTGGACGGGTGTTCCTTTGAATGATCAAGCCTCCCGAAGAATATGTGTGCATTATGGATTTAGCCCGGACTGGTAATTCAATTAGGATCTGAATTTAGCCTAGACTGGTAATTCATATCTGAGCTCATTAAGGGCGTTTGTCATTATAAGGGATTTAGCCTGTACTAGTAACCCCGACATCACCTTATGAGTTCATGATATGGGGGATTTAGCCTAGACTAGTAATCCTGCCACGAGATGTGAGGTTCGCGGGAGTGCATATATGTGAAATGATCATTTGTAAGAATTTACAGATAATGGGTATTCCATCAAGATTTCCTAGAAACTCAATGGGATTAATATGATGTATGTCAATAAGATGATGAATGATGAGCTCATCTATATAAAATACATAATGCTTTGTTATGTAACTAACTCATGGATTGAGTGCATGTGATAGGGAATCGTTTCATAATTGATGATGTCATGATTTAAATATGGATGTATGCTAATTACTCCGTAAGTTTACTTTCCGGTTATTCGAGCTTACTAAGCGTGTAAATGCTTACCCCTCTCTTTTTCCCTGTCTCACAGAGCTCAAGGACTCGAAAGGATTGGAAGACGATTGGAGAGTCAACACACTATCAACTAGACAAGCTTTGGTATAAAGATTTTGTTTGTTTTGTTCAATGGCATATATAGTATTTTTTAGTATTTTGTTATATGTGTCATTTGATTTGCCAATTGAAGGCATGTAAAAATATGTTTATTTCTTTGTATATGGCCACGAAATTTGGCTTAATTGAAGTAGGCTATGACCTACGAATTTATGCATCGTTTTTTTTACAAGTGATGGGTCGTTACCAATTGGCAATGAGTCACAGGAACGAGCCAATTTCGGATGAATTAAAGTGACATGGGAACCCATAAACACTAAGTGGGAAATAACCTATCATGTATGAAACCAATGATATGATGTTTCCATACATCTAATTTAATCAAGATTCTTTACAAGTGTATAATTGTGTTTTACATTGAACGTGGTAAGCACTAAGCACAAGTAGTAGAAAGGGATGACTAAAGGCTTGGAAAATAGCCTATTAGAGTCCACATGGTTAGACACACAAGCATGTGTCTAGGCCTTGTGTGACACAGGGTTCCCTCCCATGAGCGTACGTTATGGTCGTGTGTCCCCTGTAATTAAAATTTTAGCTCAAAGTTGTGCACGGGTAGGCCACACGAGCGTGCACCATGGTCGTGTTAAAAAGACATTGTCCTCCACTGGCAGGCAGCATGGGTGTGTGCCATGGCCATGTTGATAAGTCAGTGTTGCCCACGGCTGAAAGGCATGGGCGTGCCCCAAGTCACACGGGTGTGTGAGTCCACAACCCACCTACACGGGCGTATGACACTTTGTGATAAGAGAAAAAATTTCCTAAGGAGCCCAAGGTTTATCAAACGTACCCGAATTTGTCCCGTAGTGCCTCTAGGTATGTTATAGGCCTCGAAGGCCTATATAACGAATGAGTTGTTCATGGATGAAAAGCTTAAAATTTGAGTAAAACTTGGTGACCTAATTTGGTACGTTTCGAAATGTAAAGTCCTGGTAATGCCTCGAATCCTATCCCGGCGTCAGGTACGGGTGAGGGGTGTTACAGCAGACACATATTTTTAAGGCATTCATCATACAACACACAGATATATATAGATATACAACATAATTTAGCACTTGAATTATGAAACTTATAGTGAGCTCTATCATCACCCATCGGATACACAGATCTCTATCACACCAAACATAGACTCGTAGAGTCAAACAAGTCCTAGATGTGAAGCATATAGCTAACACTCTCCTTATTTCCCCTCACATGTCTTGTTGAATAGAGCTTAGCTCACATTCCCTTATCCCTCCAAACATGTCCTACGGGCTGAACGCCCAAAACCACTATACATATAGTTGAGTACTCACAATCCTATGGCATGCCAATTCTAACCAACGATTTCAAGATAACAAGGCCAAAATATCATAAATCACTATCACTGAATGTTAGTATCTTTTGCAACAGAAGATGTAAGTTTAATCAATATGAGAAACAAAAAAATAGAGGAGGATGAAAGGGAGGAAATTCGGTCACCAGTAGCAATGGAGGTTTGATGATGGTGGTGAGGGCAATGGTTCGATGGGGGTCAAGTGACGAGGGAGTGGTGGTTTGAAGGTGGTTGGAGAGGAAGAAATTAAAGAGGTTCGACACAAATATAATGAGGAAAAAAATAAAAATGAAGGAGAAAATAGCCTGCGGTGGTGCATGGTGGCAATCACAGTGGCGATGGAAGGAGTAAAAAAGGAAAATAGGAGGTGCAATGGCCACGAGGCGTGGTGAACGGTGGTGGAAAAGAGCAAAGATTAAAATAAAGGGTGGTTATTATTTTGCAAATTGAAGAGAAAATGTATGAGAAAATAAATGAAAAAGAAAGAAAATGGGAGCAAGAAGGGGGTAAGGACGACAAAGGGGTGGTGAGAGCTTGGTCAACCATGACTAGGTTCAATGAACCTAAACTAAAGGCAAGGTAAGAAGTTTTGGGAAGAAGAGGGAGACATGCTGTGAAAAGGGGGATCACACTCCCTCAAACTATTGTTGAGTACTCACAATCCTATGGCATGCCAATTCTAACCAACAATTTCAAGATAACAAGGCCAAAATATCATAAATCACTATCACTAAATGTTAGTATCTTTTGCAACAGAAGATGTAAGTTTAATCAATATGAGAAACAAAAAAATAGAGGAGGATGAAAGGGAGGAAATTCGGTCACCAGTAGCAAAGGAGGTCTGATAATGGTGGTGAGGGCAATGGTTCGATGGGGGTCAAGTGACGAGGGAGTGGTGGTTTGAAGGTGGTTGGAAAGGAAGAAATTAAAGAGGTTCGACACAAATATAAGGAGGAAAAAAATAAAAATGAAGGAGAAAATAGCCTGCGGTGGTGCATGGTGGCAATCACAGTGGCGATGGAAGGAGTAAAAAAGGAAAATAGGAGGTGCAATGGCCACGAGGCGTGGTGAACGGTGGTGGAAAAGAGCAAAGATTAAAATAAAGGGTGGTTATTATTTTGCAAATTAAAGAGAAAATGTATGAGAAAAGAAATGAAAAAGAAAGAAAATGGGAGCAAGAAGGGGGTAAGGACGACAAAGGGGTGGTGAGAGCTTGGTCAACCATGACTAGGTTCAATGAACCTAAACTAAAGGCAAGGTAAGAAGTTTTGGGAAGAAGAGGGAGACATGATGTGAAAAGGGGGATCACACTCCCTCAAATTAAGGTAAGTTTGACCTATATTGGAATAAAGGAATCCTCCTATTTATGGTGAAAATGGGGTGGACGGCAAGCACTAAAAGCACTTGGAAAAATGTCTAAAAATTAAATAAAAGGTATGTGAACATAGGGGCTTGAACTTAGGACCACTAGGACTGCACACTTTCTTGTTCTCAAACTTGCGCAAATAATAATAAAAAATATGGGATGTGACAAATCTATCAAAAATTACCCATATTGGATCTTTCTTTTTCAGAGTTAATGACAATCTCGATACAAAGTCCATCATAACATGTTCTTGTTTTCACTCAGAAATCATAATAAGATACAGTCTTCCAGAAAGTGCTTAGTAGATCTGCATCTAAAACAAGCCCCAACTTTAACTTGACATACACCCTGTGAGATTTTTCGCAATGATCACAAATAGGTAAATCAACATTACGAACATTACTAACGCTTGTAACTGGTGTATTTTGGAACCTCGGATTACTTGATCTCGATTTATCTTTTCCAAAAATCTTGACTGTGAAGTGAAATGACTCTGGAAATCTCTCGACTTCTTGGATGGAAGAGCCTGAAACGATCCTGACACACTTCTCTTTCTAGATTCTTGAAATTTCATATCAGCCTGTTTCTACTTATTGTAAATGTCTTCAATTTTTTCTGCTCGATAAGATGAAACCACAAATTCCTGTAGTTCTAGTGCTCCATCTAACTTATGGATCTCATCATTTAAACCACTTTCAAAACGAATACACATCTCAAACTCAGTTAGTACAATTTCACAGGTACATTTGCTAAGACATACAAACTCTCGTTCATACTCGGCTATAGATCTATTCCCTTTTCCAATTCAAGAAATTCCTCATTTTTCTTTTCCAAATACAATCTACTAATATATTTCTATCGAAATTTAGTTTGGAAAAAGTTCTTTTTCTTTTAGTATGATGGATAACAAAGTGCACCACCATTGATAGGCTTCACCTTTCAATAGAGATACTGCACACCTCAAACAGTCGTCAAGTGTATAAGCCATTTCATTAAGACCCGTTGTGTATTCTCTAACCAATACTCAACACTAGTCGGATCATCATTTGTTTTTCCATAAAATTATTCAACTCCATATTTTCTTATTTTATCAATTGGGGGTCGATGTGAGCTTTCGATATTATGAGGATAAAAGGGTGCTATCGGAGGCACAATAGGGGCGGAGGTTACAAAGTTGTAGGGTTGGTTCGCATAAACTCGGTAAACCACTTACCCATCATATCAAAGAAGGTATTTTTCACCTCATTTTCAGCCATTTGAGGAACAGGAATGCTATGAATTACCACTTGACCAGAAGTCGGAACATTGCTATTGTAACACCTCTAACCCAAATCCGATCGCCGGATTAAGGTTAAGAGGTATTACCGAACTAAACATTTAATTATCTCATTTACAGTGTCAATAAACATAAAACAAAGATCGACCTGAAATACATACTGGTATTTAAGTTATACGCCATTTTCGTATGGCCAAAATATTTACAATTTCAAAACATAGTTATCATCAGCCTAACCTATACATGCCATATCGAGTCCAAAATATAACTGTACCAAAAAGATCGATAGTGTGATGAACTACTGACGATCCCCGAGTCGATGGCCAAAATCAACAATCTATAAAACAGAGAAATAAAGAACAGAGTAAGCTTTCAAAGCTTAGTAAGTTTTAAGCATCACAAACAATTAAAGACTTATCGAAAATCGAAACATTCATTTAAACAGACTTATTCTCAATTCAAATTGCTTCATGGCCAAATACACATAAACATATACATAGATTTCTCAGCACATATTTTTCTTCTACTTAAAATTCATAAGATGCATTTAAATCAAATAATCTCATATATTAACAACATTTGACCGAATAGGTCATTGTTTTACTCGTAGATATAACAATCATTCACAATTAAGTATCATTCTTTAATACTAATAATTCACAAAATCATTGACTGAATGTACATGAGTACATAAAGAAATTTTAACATATAATTCATATACAAATATACCATGTCCGATTAAATCATTCTCATATTCGCAAATATAACCATCAATCATATTTATATATATTCTTCTTTGATGCTAATGATTCACTTCGAAATCAATTCACCGATGAGTAAGTAATACGTACCTGAACATTTTAAATGTATAGTACTTACCTGAACATTTTAAATGTATAGTACTTACTCGACGATGGTTTACTGCGAACATTCAATATCGTAATCTTACTCAACTTACTGGCATTAAGCCTGTCAGGTCTTAGGACTTGAAATCAATTACCAGCACAAGCCTGCGGGAATTTAAACCCGGTATAATACCAGCTCGAAGCCTGCGGGACTTTAGCCCGGACATATTTCCAGCACGTAGCCTGCGAACCTTAAGTCCGGATATAATTCTAGCACATAGCCTGCGGACCCTAAGTCCGGATATAATTCCAGCACATAGCCTGCGGACCCTAAGTCCGGACATACATCACTGAATGTCATGCATACTTATTCGCAAGAAAATTCAATTCACATAACATCTCACAATCATAGTTCATTTTTTCCATTCGAATAATAGAATAACATGGGCACCATTCATATAACTTTTGGCTCAATAACATACATAAGAATATATGTCCATTTTACTTTCCAAGCTTTCGGCTTTAAGCCTTAAACATAAATTATTTGTCACTCAACTATATTCAAATAGAATCAATAGATCGCAGTACAGTTATCATACACATATCAAGACATTATCAATTACATACTAAATGTGACTACTCAAAACTTACCTCGGATATACTTGAACGGTTGTGGAAAGGCTACTCAATTACTTTCTCTTTTCCCCTATCCAACTTCGACCCTCTTTGCTCTTGAGCTTAAATTCAAAATTTTAAACTAGTCATTATTCGACTATTCAAGCATTTCTTCAAAATATAATATATATATTTGACTTTCACACACATAGATCATAGTAAGTTTATAAGAAAACATTAAGCAACTCCTTAACAAATTTTTATCAATGATTACCACATAATCAAAAATTCACAATAAGTTGTCTTTTTGAGCAACAGTCACTAAATTATTTATAATTGGAGATAAGAAACTCCAAATCAATTGCTGTAAAATTTCCTTGAAAATACACTCATATATCTTTTATCCACAAAATTTTCAGAATTTTTAGCTTTTCCAATCAATACCAGATTTTTCTTAAATTTTCCCCTGTTTCACTGTTGGACTAGTCTGACCACCTTTTACTACGAATCAAATTTCTAATTGTACAGAAGTCAAAATATGTTCTTATTGATTTCATTAGAAACTAGACTCATTAAGCTTTAATTACATAATTTATTCAGCTTCTAACTCCACTCCCACAATTTATGGTGATTTTCCAAATTCACGTTACAGCTGCTGTCCCAAGCAGATTTACTACAATTTACTCTTTCACAACTCTTTGCATTCATATTATTTAAACATGTATATCACCAATCAATTTCATCACAATTCTATAATTTCACTTAAGCATAATCTCAATACAATACATCGTGTTCAAATCATTATTCAAGTTCGAATTCGGCTAGCACACATATACATACTAGCAACTAAGTATTAACATTGCATTTCATACTATAACCGAATGTATAGCTCATCAAAATATATTTATTCATGTTCCCTTAACACATATTGGTCAACTAGATCATGCATTATTCTTTGGCACATTTGGTCATTAAAGCAATCACCTATTTAACTTTCAAGCATTTTTATACTAACATATCTCCCAAGGCCGAATTCATATACAACCTTTAGTACTCATTTAAAGTTAATATTTTAAGTAATTTATATACACAACATTAGCCAAATATCCATTTACTAAGCATTTTAACAAATTTTCTATTACCAAATAAATCACGTATATATAACACTACTCATTACACATATACATCAACTATCAAAACTTCCCACTCCTTAGCTATTGCCGTATGCTTATATAAGTCTTGAGTCATCTTTAACACATTTATCAATCTTCCAATTCAACTTAATACAAAAATAATATCATTTAAACAGCCAACACCAAAACATTTGTTCAAATGGACCTAGCCGAATACCTCACTTAGCTAAATGATTCACACAAATCACTAATAGCCAACTCAAATTCATCCTTAATTTCTCCTATAACAAAATTCATCAAAATTTAATAAGAAATACATCAAATTCCATGACCGAATTTGCATTTATAAAAAAAAAATCCTTGCATCTCATCAATATGTCCAATTGCAAAAATTGCTTAATTCATCACCTAAGCAACATGAAACTCCATTACAATCACAATTATTCATTCCTTAAAACCAACATTCAACTATCAATAATTTAGCAAAACTCATGTAAATCGCCGAATGCTATATCCTCAACCAAAACTAAAGTTTTAACATGGGCTACGTAGGAAACTATGTAATTAACTAAATTTTCACAAGAATTTGAAGATAGCACATGAAACATACCTTAATTTGGATGCTAAAATAGCCGAAAGTTTGATCTCTCCTATACCCTCTTTTTTTCTTTTAAGAAATCGGCAATGAAGAACAAGAGTAATTAACCTTGTTCTTTTCACCCATTTACTTATTTTATTATAATATAAAATTGTTATTACATATTATAATACATTTATATATATAAATACATATAAAATTTATACTTTTTCAACTACTAAACCACATGGCCGGCCACTATCAAAAAAAATGGCAATTTGACATGCACATCCTTATGATTTTTAAACCATATAGTAATAAGCCATCACATAAATACCTAGCACATTTTCAAAATTCTCACACAAGTCCCTTTCAATAAATTTCAATCAAAGCACCACAAATTCACATATGCATTTTCACACAAATTAAGCACGAAATTTAACATTCAATTATTTTCACAACTCGGTTTAGTGGTCCCGAAACCACTTCCCGACTAGGGTCAAATTAGGGCTGTCACAGCTATCAACTTCATTAGTGACAACACGGTTTGATTCAACCGACATCTTTATATCTTTAAGAAAACAAAGTCAGATCGAATCAAATAACATTACACTATCATAGGTTATTGTGGCATGTATTTTCTAGACTTTATACATGCTACGTTCAGTCCTAGAATTAACTAAACTGTAACTTTGATACCACTAAATGTAACACTTTCACCCGATTTAGTCGTCAGACTCGAGCTATGGGATATTATAGTAAATTAAAGCCCGGAACATACAATTTAATTCAAGTATTATATTCAAAAAATTCTTAAACCATCAGTTCATCAAACAAATCAAATCATGCATACAAAATTTGAACTTAATTCAAGCTTATGAAAGCTTTAAAAATGATCCAAAACTAAACATGGACTAATTTGATACTTTACATAAAAGTGAGGCAAAAATTGCAAAATAGGGATCACACAGTCGTGTGGCCAGGTCGTGTGACAAGCTGAGGTCGTGTGGTGCAGAACCACACAGTCGTGTCTTCAAACTATTTGCAAGACTGATGTCGTGTAATGCAGAGTCATACGGTCGTGTAACAAACTATAGTTGTGTATACCTAATTGTAAAACTTAGCAATTATTCACACGGCCGTGTGAGAGACTGAGACCATGTCAACAATCATGCATCTAAATTACCAGTAGCACACGATTGTGTCAACCAACCATGTGAGACACGCAGTCATGTGGCAAACTATCTAACACCAAAGATGACCTTTTTATTCAACTTAAACATTTAAGAAATCCAAACCCATATCTACATAGATCAAAATATTGCCTAAAATACATCAAGGGGATTAAGCCAAATCATAATACAACACAACCTAAAATGCTAACCAATATGCCATTTTAGGCACCATCACAAACAAGTTATAATTCAATACCAAAACTTCCAATAAATATAATACCAATCTGGTTCATTCTAATGGTTCAATCAAACATAATAGTTTTAAGACTATAAATCATTATACCATTTCGAATTTACAAATTCCTATCCTTAATCAATGCAAAAATATAATATAGCACCAAATTTACAAGACCAAGTGAATTCAAACATAATAATAAACCTTTAGAAGCATTTACACCACATTACATCCAAGCATCACTCAAACTCCAACTCAAACTTGTTTCAATACTGTGCACACATCAACCTTACATAAATTCTCATTCCATTCGCTAATTTCATCAATTAAATATTCATTTGACCATTCACAAACTCAAACACATTTCAAGGCTTATAAGAATACCATATAACATGTTACAAATTTACTCATTTAAACACTTTATACCATTTCTATTATCTTACCATTTCACCTCATTTAGTAATCAATTGGCATTCACCTTTATACATTTCATCACATTGATCACATATCAAAACATTATCAACAAAAGAGACTTTTATACATAATGAGCCAAAATATACATGCCATAAAACCGATCCTTAAACCATAAAAGATCTACCGAGTGAGAAGGTGGAGAGTGTGAGCTCCTAGTTGATCCGATCTTTAAGGCCCACAAAACATCTACAGGATAGGAAAAACATAATCGAGTAAGCATTAAATATGCTTAGTAAGCTCATAAGCATTAAAACCGTAAACTTACCTCATAATAGAACTAACATAACAAAATAACAAGTTTAACTATGTTTTCTGTCACTATATGTCACAACCAAAAGGTAAGTATTTGATATACAATCATATAATTCGTCCATTCGTTCATATAAAATCAATTCAATAACATTTCATCCAGCTCATCAACAAATGTAACATTTTGCTCAATTATAACATGAGAGAACACATAATATTATGATCATATTTATTTCCAATTAGTATATAGAATCAAAAAATACATTCTCTTTTAACACTTAGCCCGGTGAACTAAATAAATAGATAGGGATGCACAGGTATCTACACCACACTAGTAGGCACTAAAGTGCGAATTAGTATACACAAAAGTGTAAAGATAGTAGGCACTATAGTGAAAGTCCCGTAGAAGCGGGTAACTAACCTATTGGCATGTCAATTGCATTCTATCCTATTGTTCATCCAGGCACAAACTACATATTAGTACAATTCAATACAGTACAAACTGTTTCTCACCTTTGTACCAATTTGTACACGATTCATAGTATAATCAATACACATAAAATATTCAATACAACCACATACATCACAATTATATATATAAGTTTATCCTATGTACTTACCTGGTACAAATAGCAGTAGCAGAAATGTTAGGGACTAGTTAGCAATTTCTCCTTTTTCTTTAATTACCTACTGGTTTAGTTTAAAACTTGATCCATATGATAATTCAATTTAATTTATCAGTGCTAATTACCTTAATTTATCTTATTAAGTGTATATAACAACTTAATTTTAGTTTTCACAATCTTCCCAAAGGTTCACATTTTATTCAATTTAGTCCCTAAAATCGAAACTATCATATCTTTCACATTTAAACTCTATTTTTTCAATACATTTTCAATTTCATCCCTCATTAACCCTATAGAATCAGTAATTACATTTTTAATTTTAGTCCCTAAACTCAGAACTAACCAATTTCACTTTACAAATTAGACCTTAAATATTTCTAAGCTTACAACCAAACCATTTTCTATCAAGAACATATAAAATTAATCAATTGTAACTTTTACAACTTTAATAGTTTTGAAAACAAAGGGATGGTTTAGCTGGACTAAGTTGCAACGATCTTAAAAACATAAAATTTACGAAAAACGGGTAACTAGAGGACTTACATGCAAGGTCAAACTTAAAGCTTCCAATAATAGTGCTCTTATGTTCTTCTTTTTGGTGGAAGAAAGAAATAGGAAAATATGATACTTTAGTTTATGCTTTATCATATTATATTTTTATTTTCATTATATTTTAATGTAATTTCTTTAAAATAAGACTACTTAACTGTCCACTTTCAACTAGGGTGGTTTAATTGTCCCTTTGGACCCTTACATACCACCATTTTAATCTTTAGATAATTAAATTTCATAACTCTTAATTGTTATGGGTTTTAGGATTTAGTCCTTTTTTTCTTAATTAACTATCAAATCATCAAAATTTCGTGACCAAAATCAAATACATCTAAATAAAAAAAACTCCGTAAATATTTGATAAAAATGTAATAGCCCGATTTTGGGCCTAATCGGAACAGTAGTTTCAAAATTACTATTTTGGGGTCAGAGAAATTATTTTTAATATTATTTTATGTGTTATAGCATTATTATATGAGTGCATGAAAATTTTGGTGAATTAATTTTAGCATTTGTGAGTTTAATTTCGAAAAAGGACTAAATCGCATAAAGGGAAAAAGTTAAGATTTGCTAGCTAAATATGTTAAATCGCTAGAGAACCATAATTGGGGGTGTTTAAAGTGAAAATAGACCCCTTTCATAAGCTTGGCTGGCCATAGAGACAAATAGGAGTTGAAAAGTCAAAGTTAGGTGAAGTTAGTAGCTTAATTTTGACTAGAAATAAAACAAAAAGAAAAAGTTGTCATAGTTTCATCTTTTTCTTCTTCTTCCACTGAAAATGGTAGCAAGGAGGGGGCTTGGAAAGCTCAAAATATCAGCCACTTATAATCTTTCCAAGTAAGTGATTTAGATGCCTATTTTTTATAATTTTTTTACTTTTAGAACCCTTGTAGCATGAACTAGCTAATAGGGGGACTATTTTGTGAAATGGTTAATAGTATAGGGATTTTACATGAAAGGATCTATGTTGTTTGCTGAATTTTTATGGAAGAAAATGAGTCTTGGTTGTGTAATAAACAAATTTTGTGAAAGGATTTTCATGGAAAGCACCTAAAAGGGTCATTTTGTAAAAGTTATAAAATAGGTTGTAATTGTGTGAAATAGTGGAAATTTGGGGTTGTCATAAGAGTAATAATTTGTCGGTTGGACTTGAATAATAAGGAAATTTGATGAAATTAGATTTCTGGGCCTAAAGGTAAAATGGTCATTTTCTGAAAGTCTAGGGGCAAAATGGTCATTTTTCCAAAAATGTGAATTTTGATTGTCCAAATTTATTTAGTGATTAAATGAGTGAATTTTATCATGTTAGATCAAGAAAATCGAGATTTGGGCTTAAATCGAGAAAATGCGTGGTTAAAGACAAAAAGAGAATAATTAGCCGAAATTGCATTTGGGTAAGTCCGTGTGATTAAATAAGCATGATATTTATGCCATTGTTATTATACTTGAAAATATATCTAGCCATGATTGTATTAAAGTTTAGGTTGATGATATTACATATGAGAAAGTGATGTCAAATGTAAATAACATTTATGTGTTGATTGAATGCTTGGAGATTTGATGGAATATGATATTCCATTGAAACAAGTTGTATGTAAATAATACAACTACATTGTAACACCCCTTACCTTTATCCAAGGTCAAAACAGGATACGAGGCATTACCAGACTTAACCATACACATAGACGAAAACCGGGCCATAAAATTTCATTTAATTCTAAACTTTTCGAACACATGCATAGACTCATATTTAAAGACATATAACGTGGCATAAATGAGCACTTACACATCCATAATCATGCAATAACATGTCATTCACTTTAAACATATTTGCTTACCATCCTGTATATAATACACATTCTTACATTAACTAGAACTAGACATGCTAAATCTTATTCTCAATTTATACCATCATAATGTAGTTACCAATTTGTCCATTAAACATCCATATTCAAGGCAACATTACTCATTTCCATTTAATTCATGATCCACTGGCCTGCATTTAACTTACTTGATGTATTACCAATCATGCATAACAAACAAAGCTAACTATATCATCACATCAAAACATAGGACATGGCATGATTAATTAAACTTATAAACCATAATGGATAAGGACCACATCTCATGATCATATACGATAACTCAATACAGACTGATACATATGGTCAAAGTCATAATAATAATACATATCACAGACCAACTTCCTATACATGCCACTCTCTTGATATTTCTAATATTTGAATTAATTCTCCCAAAAATGATAGTTTGATAGTGTGATTTTGCCTCCGACGATCTCTAACCCCGAGCCGACCTGCCAATACTAAATCAATGGAGAGGAAGGGTAAGCTTTACGCTTAGTAAGTCCATATGAAATTAATAAGCAATTACTAACATGCTTTTCAAGATAAAACACTATAATTATACAATTACACATGTTTAGGTTAAGTTGTTTTATCGAGTTACAGTTACTAAATCATTCATATTTGGAGCTACAAAACTCCAACTTTAGTTTTGTTAATTTTACTTGAAACTAGCCTCATATACCTTTCTCCCATAAAATTTAAAGAATTTTTGGTTTATCCAATTAGTACATTTTATTCATTAAAGTTTCACCTGTTTTGCTGTCCAACAGTTCTGACCTCTCTTCACTAAAAATTATTTCTCTCATATTTCAGGATTCATATGATGTTCCCGTCCATTCCTCCTGAAAATAGACTCATTTTTTATTCAATTCATATAAATTATAACTCATAACTATTTTTGTACAATTTTTAATGATTTTTCCAAGTCAGAACAGGGGATCTTGAATTCATTCTGACACTGTCTCATAAAAATTAGAATATCACATAATATGGAACACTTTTGCTCCCCCTGTTTCTTTTATATGAAAATAGACTCATTAATATTTAATTCCATAATTTTTTTGAAATTTAATTCAACTTACATAATTTTTGGTGAATTTTCAAAGTCATGCAACTGCTGCTGTCCAACACTATTTTACTACTAAAATTCACTCTTACATATTTTCACTTAATCCATTTTGTCTTATCGAAGTTCACTCAAATATCGAGCACATTGCTCATAATTTTCATAAACATATACCTACAGTTATTCATCATATAATCATGTTCACATGTATTTTTACTTAATCGATTTACCCGTTGAATTCTTCGGAATAATAACTGATACTCAATTGCCTGCACATATTTTCACACTTGTAGACAAGACTATCTGGTATGCATAGTAGCCTGCACTTAGTCCTACACATGCAACCAATTATCCGGTACACGTAGTAGCTTGCACTTAGTACCCCAAAAAGTGGATCCCACTCTAACAGCCCCGAATAAATTAAATACATGTATTAAGATACGAAGGCTTCTTATTCTACAACAACGAAAGCACTTTTTCACTCTTTCATATACTAGGGGATATATACATGACCTAACCATCTGATACACGTAGTAGCTTGCACTTAGTACTACACACGCGATCGAAGTTATCGGGTACGCATAGTAGCCTGCACTTAGTACTACACATGCGACCAATTATCCGATACACGTAGTAGCCTGCACTTAGTACTACACACGTGACCTCACAATAGATCATTCGTATCGTTTATATTCTGAAGGCTCAACCGGGAAATTCCTCACTTTCCAACATGTTACAAATTTATTCATAGTCCTTTTTCAATTTGCAATTTACAACAAATAATCATTTTATAGGCAGCCACATTTCATATGATAACAAAATATAATAAAATAAAAAGAATCGATAAATTATTTACATACAAACTTGTCGAAATCTCATCAGGTACAACCTATATAATAGTAATTTAACATTCAATTCGTGTAACAATAATTTTCCATTCAATTTCACATGACACAACAAGCATCACATTTTCTATATCAAACACACCATCCATCAACTTCTCCTAAACATATTAAACCATACAATTTATGCCATAACAATAGAAAATTACAATTCAAGTATGGTATTGCATTATTATTAACACACGAACTTACCTCGTATACGAAAATGGCCATTTTTACCATTTTATCCACAACTTGGTATTTTATCGATTTTAGCCTGAATTTCAATTTTCCTTGCTCTATCATTACAAATATAGCCTAATTAGGACTCACATTATTCAAATTGACCCAAAATCATATTTTGGTAAAATTACAATTTTGCCCCTAAACTTTGTTAAAATTACATTTTTTTCCCTTAGGCTCGTAAATTAAACCTCATCCTATTTTCTTATGTTTGATGACATGCTAATAATTTTTCCCTTCTATAGCAACATCAAATTCACACTCTAACATGTACTTATGAACATTAGGTATTTTTACCAATTATGTCGTTTTACTCGTTTTCACGTAAAATCGCTTAGTAAAAGTTGTTTAACACAATTTCAAGCTTCATATTCTATCATAAAACATCAAAATAAACCATTTCACCTATGGGTATTTTTCCAAATATAAACCCTAGGTTAAATTATTGCTAGAATAAGCTTAACCAAGTTACCGGGATTTCTAAAATATAAAGAACTTTAAAAACGGGGCTAAGGAGCACTTACAATCG
Organism: Gossypium hirsutum; assembly: GCF_007990345.1. Lineage (NCBI taxonomy): Eukaryota > Viridiplantae > Streptophyta > Magnoliopsida > Malvales > Malvaceae > Gossypium > Gossypium hirsutum. The sequence continues at coordinate 36,370,465 of NC_053433.1, forward strand.
AGCTTGGGAGTTTGAACAAACCTTAACCATGGCTACTGCTGGTAGAAATGGTTGAATGAAGAAGATGATAGCTAATTTGGCTTATTTCCCTTTTTAAATCTTTTAATTATTAGTTTACCAAAATACCCCTAACTTAAAAATATTTTTTTACACCCATTTCATGTCTATTTTTTCCAGCAATTAACCAATTGTCTAATTACCATTTAAGGACTCTCAATTTAAAATTTCATAACAATTGGACACCTTTAGTATGTAGAACTCAACTTTTACACTTTTTACGATTTAGTCCTTTTGACTAAATTAAGTGCCCAAATGTCAAAATTTTCGAACAAAATTTTTACGAAATTATTCTATAAAATCGTAGACCATAAAAATATAATAAAAAATAAAATTTTCATCGTCAGATTTGTGGTCCCAAAACCACTGTTCCGACTCGACCCAAAATCAGGATGTTACATACATTGTTATTATATGTGTTTAAATTGATATAGCATGAATTGCTTGGTTGTGGAAACTTTTATGTTTAATGAATACTAGGATAGTATAATTCCCATTTGAACCTTAAGAAACAATTCGGATATTCATGCCATGACATTCGGGTTATTTGAGAGCCAGTGTAAGACCATGTCTGGGACATGGCATCGGCATTGAGACGAGAGCTAGTGTAAGACATGTCTGGGACATACGTCGGCCTCAAGATGTAAGCCAATGTAAGACATGTCTGGGACATGCATCGGCTATGAGATGTGTCAGTGTAAGACCATGTCTGGAACATGGCATCGGCACGGATATATGAGAGCTAGTGTAAGACCATGTCTGGGACATGGCGTCGGCCTCGATTTCGATAGTTAGTGTAAGACCATTTCTGGCATCGACTTGATGGATGAGCCAGTGTAAGACCATTTCTGGGACATGGCATCGGCATTATACCCTATGTTTAAGGCTTAGTGAACATCCAATAGCTTTCTGAATGGTTCATCGGTGAGGGTTATGGTTTAAGCTAAATGGGAAAGGTTATGACCATATTGTGAGTGGTATAGGTACTTACATGAAACTGATGAGATGTGAATTCAATTCATGTTATATGATTAGTAAGAAATGAATATTAGCATGTTGAGTAACACAGGTATGTATGCCAAGCTCATAAGAAATGATTTCAGTTTATGATGCACCTTTAGTGAAGATGTAAATAGGTAATTCATGCTTATGAGAATGATTTTATGATGACCTTGTGATTATAGGTCTATACTTATGATGAACGAATATGTAACCTTACCAATATAGTGAAAATAAATTAATAGGGTGTGATAAACTTTGTATCGTTAATTTACACTTAAATAATTTTGGACAGCAGCCATAGTCCGAATTTGAAAATCCACCAAAAATTTTGGAAATTGAGTTATTGGCTGAACAAAATATGAAATTAAATTCTAATGAGTCTAGTTTCACATAGAAGAAACGGTGTAAGCAAAAGAGTTTCATATTATGCAATATTTAAATTGTTGTGAGACAGAGTCAGAATGACTTCGAAATCCCCTATTCTGTTTTGAGAAAATCACTGAAAATTGTAAAAAAAAAAATAGTTATTGGTTATAATTTATATGATTAGAATTATTAGTGAGTCTATTTTCAATATAAATAAACATAAACATCATCTGAGTCCCGTATTATGAAATAATTAATTTTTAGTGAAGAGGGGTCAAAACTGTCAGATAGCGAAAAAAGGGTAACTTTAAGGAATAAACTGTACTAATTGGCCAAACCAAAAATTCTGAAAATATTATGATAAGAAGATATGTGAGTCTAGTTTCAGAAAAAATTAGTAGAACTTAATTTGGAGTTCTGTAGCTCCAGATATAAATAATTTAGTGACTGTGACTCAAGAAAATAGCTTGACTGGAACATGCTTAAAAATGCAAATAGGGTTGTATTACCATGAGAAGAAAGTGGATAAATTGCTTATTATTTTAATACGGTCTTACTAAGCTATAAAGCTTACTCCCTTCCTTTCTTTTCCTTTAGTGTTTTCAATTTAGCTAGGGGTTGGAGATCGTCGGAGGCAGCATCACACTATCAAGTCGCTACCTTTGGAATAATGGAGTATATATTAGAAATTTCAAGTGAGTGGCATGTATAGGGATCTAGTTGATTGACATGTATTATTTTTCTTTGCCCAAATGTGTTGGGTAATATTGAGTTATATGTATATGGCCATGAGATGTGGCTCATATTGATTTTGGCTTGTAAGCCTAGCTATTCATGTCATGTCTAATGTTTATAAGGTGAATATGTTTGTTTGCCCATGCATGGTTAGTAATATGACATGTGTGTTGGATGTATGCTCTATGACCAATTGAGGTGGCCATAGCCATATAGTAATCGCCCGTTATAAACACAACGTGATAATGATTGAACTTGAGTGCTTGATGGATGAGTTGGTAATCATAGTATAATAGTAAAAGTGGTCATCAAATGACAAGTCTTATGAATGTGAAATAAGGAATCTAGACTTGGTATTGCATGAGTAGATGCATTACTTGTAAGGGGACATGTTAATCTTAAGGATATGTCTTAATAAAGAGTGTTTAATCACTAAAATGATGCAATGATTTGTGATTTTGATGTGCATAAGGTTGTAAGAGATTGTGGGTAACATGAAGGCTTGGAAAATAACCTAAGTGTTGGCCACACGGGCTGAGACACGGCCGTGTGTCTTAACCGTGTGAGAGACACGGGCATGTGGCCCGACCGTGTGGTTCGATATGCATGCTGACGTCATAAAAAGAGAGTTACACGGCTTGAGGACACGGGCGTGTCCTTATGTCCACACGAGCGTGTGACCCTGTTTCATGGGAAAATTTTCTAAGTTTTCCTGAAACTTTTCAAAGTTCTTGGTTTAGTCCCGAATCAATCCCAATGAATGTTTTGGGCTTGGTAGACCCAAATAAGGGATGACATGCATGTGTTTGAAAGGTTTTGAATTAAAAGATATTTTATGGCCCAGTTTTTGCATGAACGTGTATGTTTAAGTCCAATAATACCTCGTACCCTGTTTCGGTATCGGACATGTGGTAAGGAGTGTTACAAAAAATATTTACGGACTTAATTTATAGAAACGAGGTCCCAATACTTTATTTTCCAAAATCACTAACCTTAGGGTCAAAGCACTTGTACTTTAATTAACAGTTCAATTAGTAAAATTTATCAAATCAAAAATCACAATTTTTTGGTATTTAAAACATAAAATATTAAAAAATAATATTTAAGAATTCACTTGTCGAAATTTTATTCCTGAAACCACTATTTTCGACACCAGTGAAAAACGAGCTGTTACACTCTAGGGCTCACGAGATTCTCTAGTTCGTTTGGACATTGGATGCAAACTAGAGGTTCCAACTTACTTTCATGTAACACGAAGAGATTCATGTTTCTTATCCAATCACATTGATTGTTCAACCATCTTCACTAATCTGAAAAATCAGCAAATTCTTTTATCTTTAAAGCCACTAATTGAGTTTTGAGTTCATCATGCAACCCAGTAGAAAATGTTTACAGCTTGCTTCTTTGGTCGATATAAGTTCTAAGGCATATTTGCTGAGCCATAGGTATTCTCGATCATAATCTACTTCGGATAGTTCACCCTGTTTCAACAGAAGAAACTCATATTTTAGGTATTCCAAATATAATTCCCCAACATACTTTTTTGGAAACTCTGACTGGAAAAATTCTCAATCAATCAAGTTAGGAGGAATGTAACACCCTATACCCAGCCTGATCGTCAAGCCAGAGTAATAGGATGCTACATCAAACATAGTGATCTGTCGTAATTCAATGTAGCAGATTAAATTAGTTTTCATACTTTAGGAGCTTGAATACAATCACTATTGTTAAGTTTTAGCTAAGTTTTCATAATTTTATCTAAAGGCAATAAATTATGTAAATCGAGGATTTTATTGACCTTAAGGGCTAAATGAGGCATAAAGGTGAGATAATATGCTTTGCGAGCATGTAGGAGATCATTAGAAGGCGTGCTAACTCGATATTGGTCATTTTGTTGCAACATAGAGAGTTGGATGTCGCAACATATTTGTGAAACACAGTCAAACTCTATGAGGATTCAACATTCAATTCTAATACAAATTAGGCCTATTTTAAAACTTATATTCTTGAATTATTTTTCATCCTATTTTATACATCAGATATATATTGTTTATGAGATCTATGAGGAATTAATCCTCCTATGGGGGACTAACGAGCAGAGGTATGATCAATTAATTGTTTTGTAGGGTTCTTTTAATGGATCAGCTGTTCAGGAAAGGAAAAACCTAAACCCTAGGCCTGACAATCATAGGAAGTCATTAAGGTAAGAATTAACCCAACTTTGGTATGTTCTATCTGTGAACACCTTAACCTTAAATCGGTCTAGACTGTGAGGCTGAAAGATAAGTAGTTCTTGCCCACTCGTTATTCTAGTGGAAGATCAGAAGGTCCTACTAGGATATCGACTAGTTGATTGAACAAGAAAACCTGAAGTGATAATTGATTATGACTACCGAAGAGAGCTAATCACCTATGTTTATATTTGATATATTATATTATTTGATTTCTCGTGATTTAGTTCTTTCTTTTATTATTATTACTAAAGATCATAAAAAAACCTTTTTTTCTTATTTCATCATAATATAATCCATTTAAAGTACTAATTAGATTTATTTATGCTTAGGTTAGAATTAATTTAGTACTCGCCTCCCCTGGGTACAATCCTCAAAATACTCACCTACTCTATTGTAACTATATTACAATAGTGCAAATGTAAGAGAGAGTAGATTCAAGGTCAATCAACACACAGTAACATCAAAAAGATAGAATGTACTAGTAATCACATCTGGAGCTGTAGCTTCCTCCTTTGCTCAAATGGCAAAGGTACGTGCAGGTGCTTTAACCTCTGACCGAGCAACAGTATCTTTCATTCCTGAACGAGCAGTCTCGGTAGCACTATTTTGGCCCGAACGCCTACTTCTCTGGGAAGTAGCCAATTGATTTTCTTTCTGCTCTTCCTCTTCTTTTTGCAATTGAGGACAGTTTCGAATAAAATGATCAGTTGCTCCACATTTGTAACAAGCCCCCACCTTACTTCTACACTCACCATGATGGTATTTCCCATAATATCTACATTTGGGCTTAGTAATATTTTGCACACTACCCACACTAACAATAGATCTAGTAGATACCCCAAAATCTTGTTGAATCATCTTGTTTTTCTTCGAATGTTCAGGCATTGAGGTGGCTCGACTGAAATCATATTTAGACTTTTTTGCTAGCAATGTTAAAAATGATTTAGAAGAACCTCTTTTGTAAGATTCTCGATTCTGCCTATCTCGTTGCATTTTTCTGTTATACACCTCTTCCATCTTTTGCGCACGATCTGACAAAATAAAAAATTCTCGTATTTCAGTACCTCCAATCATCATTTGGATTTCATCATTCAACCCTTCTTCCAACCAAATGCACATTTCTTCTTCGGTTGGCACAATTTCCCAAGAATATTTATTGAGGTATACAAATTCCCTCTCATACTCAGCTATTGTTCTGTTTCCTTGGTGCAACTTAAGAAATTCCCTCTTTTTCTTATCTAGATACCTTTTGCCGACATATTTCTTCTTAAATTTAGTCGGAAAGAATTCCCAGGAAATTTTCTACTTCAATACTACAGCCACTATTCTCGACCAACAATTATATGCTTCCTCTTTCAGTAATGAAACAACACATCTCAAATAATTATCAGGGAAGCAAGCCATTTCTTCAAAAACTCTTATTGTGTTCTGAAGCCAATACTCAGCTTTAATTGGATCATCTTCTGACCTACCCCGAAGTTCTTCAGCCCCACACTTTCTGAGTTTCTCAACCGTAGTACGTTTATTAGACTCAGTCACTAGAGGAGGTGGAGGTGCAACTGGAGGCATTACAGGGGGTACAGTAGGGGGAGGAGGTTACTGAGCCAGATTTCTTACCTGCATGAACTCACTAAACCATTGGTCATATATCCAAAGAACATGTTTTTAAGTTCTTGTTCTTGAGCCTGAGGAATTGGGATATTACTACCCATCCCATGTTCAGAGGTCTGTGCGCTACTATTAACTTCATCATTGTCAGCACTTTCAGATTCATCTGACATCTTTACAATCTATAAAACAACAAAGGTTAGATCAGATCATACTCATCACACTACGATAGATTTATATGGCTAGATCGAATCATACTCATCACACTACGATAGATTTATATGGCATGTATTTCTACACATTATACACACTACGTTCATTCCAAGAATGGCTAAACTGAAGCTCTGATACCACTAAATATAGCACCCCTAACCTTAGCCCGTCACCAAAACAGGGTTGTAAAGCTTTACCGGGCATTTCAAATTAAATACAAATATTTCATATCTTTAAACATGCATATCAAAAACTAATCATAAATCACTCGTATTGTCCCTTGTATGAGCCCTCAAGGCCCAAATTATGCACTAGAAATAAATCGGGACTAAACCGAAAACTCAGAGAATTTTTTGCAAGACATAAAAATTTACCTTAGGTGCAGGGGACACACGCCCATGTGGTCAAGTCGTATCGCTCACACGGTCAAGAGACATGCCCATGTCTCAAGTCGTGTGGGCATTTGAAATAGAGGCTCACGAATATGTCCCAACCCGTCTCTGTGCTGGTGTGACTCCCTGACTTGGGTCACATGGCCAAGTCACTCGCCCGTTTGTTAAGCCGTGTGAGTTTATTGACTTGTAAAATTAAGGTGCAGGGGTCAAGCCACACGTCGGTGTGCTAGGTCGTGCAAAAATATGTAGGCATTCTGTTTCTCAATTTTAAAGATGTAGGGGACTCATGGCCAAACCACACGCCCATGTGCTAGGTCTGTGTCACACACGGCTGAGACACACGCTCGTGTCTCTACCCGTGTGGATGAAAATAGGTCGTTTCAAGGCCACTTTTCTAACCCAATTTGAGTTAAACACTTCAAATTGCACTCTCATAGGCCATAACAAAGCGTCCAATACAACCAACCCTAGCTCTAAACATGTTATATTGTCTTATATATCATAGCAATTAAAATTTACCATATTGATCAAAACACATATTCACATATTTATGCTGATTATATTATACTATTTCAATCACCAACATGCCTATAAACTATCATCCATTTAACCATACCAAACCCATATCAAGTACGATAAACCACCTAAATATGTATATAAGTTGGTTGTAAGTGTAACACCACTATCCCGTAACCATCGCCTGTGACAGCCCTAAATTGACCCTAGTCGAAAAGTGGTTTCGGGAACACGAAACCGAGTCTTATAAATAATTAAAGGTTATATTCTGTGTTTATGATGTGCGTAAATGCTTGTGTGATAGTTCCATACTTTAATTTGGTCAGTGTATGTGAAATTTATTAGTAGGGACTTATGTGAGACAATTTAGAAATATGCTAGGCAAGTGTTCAAGTGGCCTATTAATATATGTGGGAAAGTGCTTGTCCTTGCATGTCAAATTAGCCAAATTAAAGCATAGTGGCCAGCCATGCTATGGGTGGAAACATGTCACAAACATGTTATGCTAGTGATGTATGTTAGGAAAAATAAAATAATGAGCATGGTAATTAAATAATGAAAGGGAGGAGTGATGAAAAAAATGGTCTCATCCATGCCCCCCTTTTGCCGTGAATGGAAGAAAGAAAACAAAAAAAAAGGCTTCATTCTTTGGTTGTTCTTGACCGAATAGAAGAAAGAGAAGAAGAGGGAAGAGCTTGAGAAAATCGGCTATGGTGGTTTGCTAGACTAAGGTATGTTTGATGTTGTCCATGAGATTCATGCATGTTTTTAGTTGTTAGTTTGAGTTCTAACTAGCCCATGGTTCAAATCTTTACTATGTTATGGAGATGATATTCGGCTAAGGTGGATTTGTGTTGATGTCATTTGCATGCTAAAAGTGAAGCTTTGTAATGATGCATGTGATGGTGGATTGATGACTCTTGAATCTTCTTTTTAGCATTTTTGAGTGAGACATTAAGTTCTTTGTTTAACCATGACCAAAATTGAAATGGTATGGTGTTGTGATGCATTCGGCCATGGTAGGAAGTAGAAGGAAAATATGGTTGTTGTTAGAAGAAGTAGAGTCTAACAAATGAGCACATATGTGCATTAGTTGCTAGATGAAGAAGAATCGGCTAGCAAGTTGTGTGCCAAGGCCGAATATAATTTTGTATATTAATGAGTAATGCATGTGTTGAATTGATGGAAAGGGAGAGGATGCTTTACTAGTGTATATATGTGTATTGGCCAAGTTTTGAACTTGAAACAAAATGGTGTTTAGTCCATACAAGTGACCATACTTGTAGAATGTATTAAGTGTTGCAATCGGCCTCAACATAGACATGTATGTTCGGCCACATGAATGAGTACATAAGTTGATGTGTATGTTCGGCCATAGGTAAGCATATTGATGGCTTTATCTTGACTTAGAAAATTCGGCTAAGGGGAATATTAGCTAATATGTTGAATTCGATTCGTGATTTCGTACATATGTGACTCTAATGTCTAATGTATATATGGGCTAAGTACCTTGAGGTCCCCTTTTGATGTTCAAATGAATTGTGTTAAATTGCTTAATATGATTAAAAATGCGCATGACCATTGTGTATTTGAGCTAAAGGGTGGCCATATGACCTATTAAACTCCTTGTCATATTCGGCCATAAGCTAGCATAATGAGACTTTAATAAGTTAAATTTGTTTGAATTAGCTCAAGAGCTTAGAGGACCACAGTTGGATAAGGGAAAGGAAAAAGTTATCGAATAGCCGCTAAAATCGTTCGACCACATCCGAGGTAAGTTTTTGAGTAATGGAACTTAGATTATGATTTGATTAGATCATGTTTTAAGCAAATCAAAATCATGCTCTTTGTATGTGGCTATTGAGCCGAAATTGCAAGTGTGATAAGTGTCTTGTGTTTGAGCTTTGGTAATGAAAATGAAATACGGATGTGTCATGATTTATTGATAAATGTGGATGGTTATTCGAATGATGTCCGGGCTAAGTCCCGAAGGCTTTGTGCTAAGTGACCATATCCGGACTAAGATCCGAAGGCATTTGTGCGAGTTACTAATTCCGGGCTAAGCCCGAAGGCATTGGTGCGAGTTACTAAATCCGGGTTAAGTCCCGAAGGCATTTGTGCGAGTTACTATAACCGGGCTATGTCCCGAAAGCATTTGAACGAGTAGCTATATCCGGTTAAATTCTGAAGGTACGTGATTCGGGAATGAACGATCTTGTTGTAAAAATTTCAGTTAATACGCTTGTAACATCCCAACATTGAGGTATGTTTCGTATGTGCTTTGAATTAGTTGAGCCCTTACAAATAAGTATTCGCTCAGTTGATAAATGAGCTACCGGCCTTTGGCTAAGTTGATCTTTGTGTATGAATATAAGGGTTGGTAATGTGAAGTAAGTATGATATTGAAAATTTGTGCATATGAAATTATCTGTTTAGCTACATGAATGCTATACTTTTGTTGTGCTGGAATCCCTTGCTCAAAACTTACTAAGCATAAATTGCTTACTCCGTTTCTTTGTTTCTCTGTTTTATAGATTTTGGCTCGTCAGCTATCGGACTCGGGATTTTTGGAAGTCGAAGTCTCCCACACTATCAAAGCCCCCTTTTGGTACAATTTTGGTTGAACTTTGAAATGGCATGTGTAGGACTACCCTTTTGTTGTTGGTCATGAACCCTTCGGTATTGTGTAAATTTGGATAGCCATGCGAAAATGGCTTAAATATACTTTAATCATAGCATTATAGTCGTTTTGTATGTTGTCCGTCGAGAGGTACGGAAATGTTGGCAACGGTTAGCCATGGGAATGGTTATTCATGATCACTTTTGATATATGTATGACAAACTCTAGTTGATCCATGAAGGATCATGAAATAGGTAAAGTTTACCTTAAAATAGATGCTGGCAGCAGCAGTGATGTGAATGTGAAAAAGCACTAAAAATAGTAGGAATAGAATTAAATAGTGAATAAATTATTTAATCGAACCTTGATGAATCCATTTTCATAGGAAAGTAACGAAACGTTCATATGAATAGTATATTATGAGATATTCAGGTTCTTGTGAGACAGGGCCAGAACGGTTTCTGGATTCCCTGTTCCGACTTTGGAAATTCATTATAAATTAACCAGAGATAATTAGAAGTCATGCCATATATGCATAGATTCCCTATTGAGTCTAGTTTCTATAGAAACAAACGAAATCAGTATTGACGCCCTGTACAGGGAGATATCCAAATCGTAATGCATGAAGGTCAGTGTAGTCGCACCCTGTAACAGGGGAGACTTTAACTAATAAACTGTACTAATTGGCCTGACCAAAAATTATATAAAAAAATATGTAGATGGAAATATGAGTCTAGTTTCAGGGAAAAATTACGAAACTGATTTTCGAGTTTTAGAACTCAAGATATGATTTTTAAGGTGACAGTGACACAGTTAGCCAACTGCCTGGAAATTTTTAAAATGGACTGTAAAAGTAAATGAATTAAGTCGGTTAGCACCTCGTGTTCGACTCCGGCAACGGTCTCGGGTACGGGGTGTTACAATTTTATTGGTATCAGAGCTACGGTTTAGTCGATTCTAGGACTACCGTACTACGTTTGGGTCTAGCTATACATGCCATTTTGTGATTATTTGATAGTGTGGTGATTTCTGACGATTGAAAATGTGTTTATTTATAGTAATGGATCCCGATCCGGACCGAGCGGTAGCTGATGATCTTGAGAGTGTGGCGCCTGCTCCCGCACAAGGGACAGCTTCGGCGGACTCTCAACCGATTGCTAGTAATCCGAATGACGAAGCTAGACAAGCTTTCTATAGCGTAATGAATTATTGGTTCAACCAATACATTTGAACTAATACGGCTGTTCCACAACCTCCATTCCCGACTAATGCCACCCCCGCACCTACAATACCTCCGGAAACTGACCAAATAAGGTCAAATAAGCCCCCAGTTGACAGAATCTGAAAACATGGGGCTACTGAATTTAAGGCTACGGATAGTGATGATGCCGAGCAAGCTGAATTTTGGTTGGACAACACTATTCGGGTACTCGATGAGCTATCTTGCACACCCGATGAGTGCCTAAAGTGTGCTATCTCCTTGCTACGTGATTCTGCCTACTATTGGTGGAACACATTGACTTCTGTTGTGCCTAGAGAGCAAGTAACTTGGGAGTTTTTCCAAACCGAGTTTCGGAAAAAGTATATCAGTCAGAGATTTATGGATCAAAAACGGAAGGAATTTCTTGAACTTAAACAAGGTTCCATGTCGGTTACCGACTATGAACGAAAGTTTGTAAGGCTTAGCCGGTACGCACGAGAATGCATTTCCTCAGAAGCCGTAATGTGTAAACGTTTCGAGGATGGATTGAATGATGATATAAAGCTGTATGTTGGCATATTGGAAATCCGAGAAATTGTGGTACTTGTCGAGCGAGCTTGCAAAGCCGAGGAGCTCAGTATGGAGAAAAGAAAAGTTGATATGGGAGCAAAGGAGTTCCGTAAGAGGTCTTTAGGGAGGCCCTTTCAACAGTCATCGAAGAAATTTAGAGATGATTTGGGCCGATCTAGAGACACATTGGGTTTTTCTAGACGAGACCGTGATCGACCCCCTGTGAGTGCACGAGTCACTTCGGTCGCCAGTGTTGGAAATGACCGTCGAGACAGAACGGAGTGTTGGTATTGCGGTAAATGGCACTCGGGGAGCTGTAGATTCCATGACCGCTCCTGTTACAAGTGCGGGTCAGCCGACCACTTTATCAAAGATTGCCCGAGATTGTCTGAACAGAATGTAAATCAGAGTGGGAAAACGGGTGCTACCACTACTCGGGGTAGACCATCTAGAAATACGGGCAATGCTAGTGGTGGTCAGAGAGGATCTAGAGATGCTGCGACCAGATCTGAGGCTCGTGCTCCTGCTAGGGCTTATGCTATACGCGCACGCGAGGATGCTTCCTCGCCAGATGTTATTACCGGTACTTTTACTCTCTTTGATACTAATGTGATTGCTTTGATTGACCCTGGTTCTACCCATTCTTATATATGTGAAACCTTAGCATCCAGTAAGACTTTACCTATTGAGTCTACTGAGTTCGTAATTCGGGTGTCAAATCCCTTGAGTCGTTACGTGCTTGTCGACAAAGTGTGTAAGAAATGTCCCCTAGTAATTTGAGGTTCCTGTTTTCTGGCGGACTTGATGCTTTTGCCGTTTGATGAATTTGATGTTATCCTCGGTTTAGATTGGTTGACCGTGCATGATGCGGTTGTGAATTGCAAAAGCAAGACTATTGATTTGAGGTTGTGCATTGACTATCGTCAGCTGAATAAAGTGACAATAAAGAATAAATATCCGATACCGCGTATTGATGATTTGTTTGATCAACTAAAGGGAGCCTCAGTGTTTTCAAAGATAGATTTGAGATCGGGTTATTATCAGTTGCGAATTCGAGATTCGGATATACCCAAAACTGCTTTCAGAACGAGATACGGCCACTACGAGTTCTTAGTGATGCCGTTTGGGCTCACTAATGCCCCTGCGGTATTTATGGACTTGATGAATCGGAGCTTCAGACAGTATTTGGATCGGTTCGTAGTTGTGTTTATTGATGACATCTTGGTCTATTTAATAGATGAGACCGAACATGCTGAGCACCTGAGATTAGTGTTGCAAATTTTACGGGATAAGCAGTTATATGCTAAGTTCAGTAAGTGTGAGTTCTGGTTAAGAGAGGTTAGCTTCTTGGGCCACGTGGTATCCGCATCGGGTATTCGAGTTGACCCGAACAAAATTTCAGCCATACTTAACTGGAAGCCTCCGAGAAATATTACTGAGGTTCGGAGCTTTTTGGGACTTGCTGGTTACTACCGACGGTTTGTAAAAGGTTTCTCGATGATAGCCACACCTATGACGAAGCTACTTCAAAAAGATGTTAAGTTCGAATGGACGGAAAAATGTCAGAAAAGTTTTGATCAACTGAAAACTTATTTGACCGAAGCTCCAATTCTAGTGCAGCCCGAATCAGGCAAAGAGTTTGTCATTTATAGTGATGCGTCCCTACTTGGGTTAGGTTGCGTATTGATGCAAGAAGGTCGAGTTGTGGCCTATGCGTCGAGACAATTAAAGCCACATGAGAAAACTTATCCGACCCATGATCTCGAACTAGCTGCCATCGTATTCGCTTTAAAAATATGGCGACATTACTTATTTGGTGAGAAGTGCCATGTATTTTCAGATCACAAAAGTCTCAAATATTTGATGACTCAAAGAGACTTAAATCTGCGACAAAGACGTTGGCTTGAGTTGTTGAAAGATTATGAGCTTGTCATTGATTACCACCCGGGAAAGGCTAATGTGGTTGCGGACGCCTTAAGCCGGAAATCACTGTTTGCTTTACGAGCGATGAATGTACACTTGTCTGTTCTACCCGACAATGTGTTAGTAGCTGAATTAAAGGCCAAACCATTATTGATTCATCAAATTCGTGAAGCTCAGAAAGTCGACGATGAATTGGTTGCAAAACGGGCTGAATGTGTTTCGAATATGGAATCCGAATTTCAAATTGATGATGACGATTGTTTGAGGTTTAGAAGTCGGTTGTGTGTTCCAAGAAATTCAGAACTCATTTCGATGATTCTGAATGAAGCCCATTGTAGCCGAATGTCAATTCACCCGAGGAGTACGAAAATGTACCACGACCTAAGACGTCAGTTTTGGTGGCATGGTATGAAACGAGACATTTCCGATTTTGTCTCGAAGTGCTTAGTATGTCAACAAGTGAAGGCGGAACATCAAGTGCCTACGGGTTTACTCCAGCCGATCATGATACCTGAATGGAAATGGGATCGAGTCACGATGGATTTCGTATCTGGGTTGCCAGTATCAGCAAGTAAGAAAGATACGATTTGGGTTGTTGTGGATAGACTGACTAAGTCGGCTCACTTTATCCCCGTACGCACGGATTTTTCATTGGATAAACTAGCTGAATTGTATGTTTCTCAGATTGTGAGATTACAAGGGGTACCGATTTCTATTGTGTCGGATAGAGATCCGAGATTCACCTCACGATTTTGGAAGAAATTGCAAGAAGCTTTGGGTACCAAGCTGCATTTTAGCACCGTTTTTCATCCCCAAACCGATGGTCAATCCGAGCGGATAATTCAGATACTTGAGGATATGTTGAGATGTTGCATCCTCGAGTTTAGTGGTTCATGGGAACGGTATTTACCTTTGATTGAATTCGCTTACAACAATAGTTTTCAATCAAGTATTAAGATGGCACCCTACGAGGCTTTGTATGGGCGTAAATGCCGTACGCCATTGTTTTGGACCGAGCTCGGTGAAAGTAAAATTTTCGGAGTGCATTTGATTAAAGATGCTGAACAGAAAGTAAAAATAATTCGTGAAAGTCTGAAGGCAGCATCAGATCGTCAGAAGTCGTACGTGGATTTAAAACGAAGAGATATTGAGTATCAGGTGGGAGACAAAGTGTTTATTAAGGTATCGCATTGGAAAAAGATACTCAGATTTGGCCGTAAGGGCAAATTGAGTCCGAGATTCATTGGGCCGTATGAGATCTCCGAACGAGTTGGCCCAGTTGCATATAGGTTGCTTTTACCCCCTGAACTCGAAAGAATCCACAACGTTTTTCATGTTTCGATGCTTCGACGTTACAGATCCGATCCTTCGCACGTAATAAACCCCTCCGAGGTTGAAATTCAAGCCGATATGAGTTATGAAGAAGAACCGATTCGTATCCTAGTTCGTGAAGTGAAAGAGTTGCGAAACAAAAGGGTTCCGTTAGTGAAAGTGTTATGGCTCAAACACGGGATCGAAGAAGCTACTTGGGAACCCGAGAACTCTATGATTGAGCGATACACAAACCTATTTACCGGTAAGATTTTCGGGGACGAAAATTTCTTAAGTGGGGGAGAGTTGTGACAGCCCTAAATTGACCCTAGTCGGAAAGTGGTTTCGGGACCACGAAACCGAGTCTTATAAATAATTAAAGGTTATATTCTGTGTTTATGATGTGCGTAAATGCTTGTGTGATAGTTCCATACTTTAATTTGGTCAGTGTATGTAAAATTTATTAGTAGGGACTTATGTGAGACAATTTAGAAATATGCTAGGCAAGTGTTCAAGTGGCCTATTAATATATGTGGGAAAGTGCTTGTCCTTGCATGTCAAATTATCCAAATTAAAGCATAGTGGCCGGCCATGCTATGGGTGGAAACATGTCACAAACATGTTATGCTAGTGATGTATGTTAGGAAAAATAAAATAATGAGCATGTTAATTAAATAATGAAAGGGAGGAGTGATGAAAAAAAATGGTCTCATCCATGCCCCCCTTTGTCGTGAATGGAAGAAAGAAAACAAAAAAAAAGGCTTCATTCTTTGGTTGTTCTTGGCCGAATAGAAGAAAGAGAAGAAGGGGGAAGAGCTTGAGAAAATCGGCTATGGTGGTTTGCTAGACTAAGGTATGTTTGATGTTGTCCATGAGATTCATGCATGTTTTTAGTTGTTAGTTTGAGTTCTAACTAGCCCATGGTTCAAATCTTTACTATGTTATGGAGATGATATTCGGCTAAGGTGGATTTGTGTTGATGTCATTTGCATGCTAAAAGTGAAGCTTTGTAATGATGCATGTGATGGTGGATTGATGACTCTTGAATCTTCTTTTTACCATTTTTGAGTGAGACATTAAGTTCTTTGTTTAACCATGACCAAAATTGAAACGGTATGGTGTTGTGATGCATTCGGCCATGGTAGGAAGTAGAAGGGAAATATGGTTGTTGTTAGAAGAAGTAGAGTCTAACAAATGAGCACATATGTGCATTAGTTGCTAGATGGAGAAGAATCAGCTAGCAAGTTGTGTGCCAAGGCCGAATATAATTTTGTATATTAATGAGTAATGCATGTGTTGAATTGATGGAAAGGGAGAGGATGTTTTACTAGTGTATATATGTGTATTGGCCAAGTTTTGAACTTGAAACAAAATGGTGTTTAGTCCATACAAGTGACCATACTTGTAGAATGTATTAAGTGTTGCAATCGGCCTCAACATAGACATGTATGTTCGGCCACATGAATGAGTACATAAGTTGATGTGTATGTTCGGCCATAGGTAAGCATATTGATGGCTTTATCTTGACTTAGAAAATTCGGCTAAGGGGAATATTAGCTAATATGTTGAATTCGATTCGTGATTTCGTACATATGTGACTCTAATGTCTAATGTATATATGGGCTAAGTACCTTGAGGTCCCCTTTTGATGTTCAAATGAATTGTGTTAAATTGCTTAATGTGATTAAAAATGCGCATGACCATTGTGTATTTGAGCTAAAGGGTGGCCATATGACCTATTAAACTCCTTGTCATATTCGGCCATAAGCTAGCATAATGAGACTTTAATAAGTTAAATTTGTTTGAATTAGCTCAAGAGCTTAGAGGACCACAGTTGGATAAGGGAAAGGAAAAAGTTATCGAATAGCCGCTAAAATCGTTCGACCACATCCGAGGTAAGTTTTCGAGTAATGGAACTTAGATTATGATTTGATTAGATCATGTTTTAAGCAAATCAAAATCATGCTCTTTGTATGTGGCTATTGAGCCGAAATTGCAAGTGTGATAAGTGTCTTGTGTTTGAGCTTTGGTAATGAAAATGAAATACGGATGTGTCATGATTTATTGATAAATGTGCATGGTTATTCGAATGATGTCCGGGATAAGTCCCGAAGGCTTTGTGCTAAGTGACCATATCCGGACTAAGATCCGAAGGCATTTGTGCGAGTTACTAATTTCGGGCTAAGCCCGAAGGCATTGGTGCGAGTTACTAAATCCGGGTTAAGTCCCGAAGGCATTTGTACGAGTTACTATAACCGGGCTATGTCCCGAAAGCTTTTGAACGAGTAGCTATATCCGGTTAAATTCCGAAGGTACGTGATTCGGGAATGAACGATCTTGCTGTAAAAATTTCAGTTAATACGCTTGTAACATCCCAACATTGAGGTATGTTTCGTATGTGCTTTGAATTAGTTGAGCCCTTACAAATAAGTATTCGCTCAGTTGATAAATGAGCTACCGGCCTTTTGCTAAGTTGATCTTTGTGTATGAATATAAGGGTTGGTAATGTGAAGTAAGTATGATATTGAAAATTTGTGCATATGAAATTATCTGTTTAGCTACATGAATGCTATACTTTTGTTGTGCTGGAATCCCTTGCTCAAAACTTACTAAGCATAAATTGCTTACTCCGTTTCTTTGTTTCTCTGTTTTATAGATTTTGGCTCGTCAGCTATCGGACTCGGGATTTTTGGAAGTCGAAGTCTCCCACACTATCAAAGCCCCCTTTTGGTACAATTTTGGTTGAACTTTGAAATGGCATGTATAGGACTACCCTTTCGTTGTTGGTCATGAACCCTTCGGTATTGTGTAAATTTGGATAGCCATGCGAAAATGGCTTAAATATACTTTAATCATAGCATTATAGTCATTTTGTATGTTGTCCGTCAAGAGGTATGGAAATGTTGGCAACGGTTAGCCATGGGAATGGTTATTCATGATCACTTTTGATATATGTATGACAAACTCTAGTTGATCCATGAAGGATCATGAAATAGGTAAAGTTTACCTTAAAAATAGATGCTGGTAGCAGCGGTGATGTGGATGTGAAAAATCACTAAAAATAGTTGGAATATAATTAAATAGTGAATAAATTATGTAATCGAACCTTGATGAATCTATTTTCATAGGAAAGTAACGAAACATTCATATGAACAGTATATTATGAGATATTCAGGTTCTTGTGAGACAGGGCCAGAACGGTTTCTGGATTCCCTGTTCCGACTTTGGAAATTCATTATAAATTAACCAGAGATAATTAGAAGTCATGCCATATATGCATATATTCCCTTTTGAGTGTAGTTTCTATAGAAACAAACGACATCAGTATTGAAGCCCTGTACAGGGAGATATCCAAATCGTAATGCATGAAGGTCAGTGTAATCGCACCCTGTAACAGGGGAGACTTTAACTAATAAACTGTACTAATTGGCCTGACCAAAAATTCTAGAAAAAAATATGTAGATGGATATATGAGTCTAGTTTCAGGGAAAAATTACAAAACTTATTTTCGAGTTTTAGAACTCAAGATATGATTTTTAAGGTGATAGTGACACAGTTAGCCAACTGCCTGGAAATTTTTAAAATTGACTGTAAAAGTAAATGAATTAAGTCGGTTAGCACCTCGTGTTCGACTCCGGCAACGGTCTCGGGTACGGGGTGTTACATTGCCGGAATAATTAAGGGGCATTACCGGACTTGTAACTCATGACAGAACGGTAAAACTTTTTTTTTTTAAGATCATTCATTTGGATAAACACTAAACACAGCCAGAGATAAAATGTAAACTTCTATAAGTAAACATTCAAAAGATGCCATTTTCATATGGCTTATATACAATAGTCAAAATATCATTCTACTATATTGTCTATCCTATACATGCCATAAGCTAAGTCTAATTACGTAGTTGCCGTAATGGTAGATAGTGTGACGAAGTGCTGATGATCCCCGAACTGGTAGTCAGAATCCACAACCTATAAACCAAAACATGATCGAACAGAGTAAGCTTTTGTAAGCTTAGTAAGTTTTAAGCAAAACAAAGTGTTCTCATTCACTATCATTGGTCATTCATTTCAACTGTTCGATGAAGTTAATCTAGAGCTTCATCTCGAACTATAATATCAATAAACGCATCGCTTGGCTGTCACATATATACTTTCGAATAATAATGACCTAGATGGTCAAATATTTCCAAAGCACATTCTTCATCAATTTTCAACTTTCAATAATCCTTTCCACTTGTTCATAATCACATCCATATTTTTAAGTATTTCAACATGACAAGTACTAAATTACCGTAGGCACATAAAGAACCAAACATATTCCTTATCACATATACGTAAGCTTACAAAACATAATCCTTACCTCGTACTGGCACATCTAGCTGAACCCAACCCATACTCAAATCATAAGGCTTTTGGGCAGAATATGCACTAATACATAAGAATATTTCATCACATACTTCATTATACAAGCATACCATTACCAATTAGATCATTCTCATATTTGGAGTTATAATATTAATCACATTTTTCTACCTCTTTGATACTGATAATTCACCTCGAAATCACTCCACCGATGAGTAAGTAATACGTACCTGAACATCTTAAATACATAATACTTATTTGATGGTAACTTATTGCAGATACTCAATATCAAAGTCTTACTTGAATCCTAGCATTTAGCCGTCGGGTCTTTAAAGCTCGGATATAGTACGAGCACGAAGCCTACGGACATTAATCAAGATAATATTCTCGCATAAAGCCTGCGGGGTTTTAACCCGGATATAGTACTGACACAAATGCCCTTCGGGACTTATCACATTTATACACTTTCACATCCATCACATTGGCCATTCGGCCTTATCACATATATACACTTTCACATCCATCACATCGGCCATTAGGCCTTATCACATATATACACTTTCACATTCATCACATTGGCCATTCGGCCTTATCACATATATACACTTTCACATTCATCACATCGGCCATTAGGCCTTATCACATATACACACCTTGTACATCAATTTCATCATAACAAAATTGACTAGGTATACTAGTCATTTACGGCTTATAGCTTCACTTTAATACGGATTTGGTACTTTGATTACCAATATTTAATCGATAGCTTATAAGCAACTCAAATAGTTTTATTAAGGTTTACAACATAATCACAAATTCAGCACAAGCTGTTTTTCCTGAGCAACAGTCGTTAAATTATTCGTAAATGGAGCTACGAAACTCCAAATGAAGTGCCGTTAATTTTCCCTGAAAATAGACTCATGCATATTTTATCCAACAAATTTTCAGAATTTTTGGTTTAGCCAATCAATGCCAGATTTTTCTTAAAGTTTCCACTATTTCACTGTTTGACTATGCTGACCACTCTTCACTACGAATCAAATTTCTCATTGTACAAAATTTAAAATATGTTCTAGTTTATTTCAAGGCATCTAGAATATAAATTTTGTCTTTTAAAAATTTTTTTACAATTTATAATGATTTTCTAAAAACAGAACAGAGGATTACAGTGTCATTCTGCACTGTCTCACACAACTTTAAATATCTCATTATCGGAAATTCCTTTGCTTACACGGTTTCTTTTATAAGAAACTAGACTCATTAAGCTTTAATTTAATGTTTCATTCAGCCTCTAATTCAAGTCCATAAATTTATAGTGATTTTCTAAAGTCACGTTACTGCTGCTGTCCTAAGCAGACTATTTTAAATTACACTTAAATTCCCAAGCTCAAACACTTAAGAACTTACATTTGAGCTTAGAACATATCATGGCCACATCATATCTTATTAAATCAACTCATCATGTCCTATTATGATTGAATTTACTCAACGTTTAATCACTTAAAACTTACCTCGGAAGTGGTCGACGACTAGATATCCACGGCTATTCGTTTACTTTCTCTTTATCCAAAATTGCCCCTCTATGCTCTTGAGTTTAACTAACAAAATTTAAACTATTTTAATCACCTTGTTATATCATTAAAAACAACAAGGTAAATCTTCTCAATGAAACTCATACATAAGGCAACACCTCGATACATCTGCACACATTCGGTATTTCATAAAAACCATCCCAAATACATTTACCTAGGTATCACCATGTCGCCTTATATACATATACTAGTTATGTGGTCAATTTTACCGATGACCTATGCATATAACTAATTACACCTTTAATAATATTCACAAAGCCGATTATCCACATGACTACCTTAGCATATTATTAGTTAGCTTCTTATCCAAATTTGCCATAAAGAAAATTAACTCATATACCCTCAAGTGCATAAGCAATTGCATCCAAAGGACACTTAAATGCATGTTATGAAAGTAACCGAATGCACATATATTTATACCAAGACATCATATACTTCAAAACCAACTATCAAGGCATAAAACCGAACCTTCAAAATCAATTATCAGTACACGTTCAAACATGCCCTCCTACAAATATACAAGTTCTCCCTTGGTTAAACTAAATCATGCTTTAAGGTTTAACACATTTAACCATTAGAGAGTTAATCAAATTAGCATTCAATTATTCTATACACCCACCATTAACCGAATCTCATTTAATCAAATTTATTTCTTGACAATTTCATCACATTCGGTCATTGGTAATTTAATCCTATAAAGAGTCAAATTTTACTTCAATTCACTAAGGTGAGGTTATTATAATTTAACCTCTATTTCCGAATGCCCCCTTCTCCATAAAACCATCAAATTTTCAAATTATAATAGGTTCATAACTTATTTAACCACTAATTCCATGCCAAGCATAAAAAGGCCATAGGTTTTACACCTAACTTACAAGACCATAAAACATAAAGGTTTAATGTTCATCTTTAACACAATTACCACACTTCAAACTAAACTTTCAGCTTCATATATCCCACACCAGATTTTTTTTCCATGCTCAATTTCCATGGCCGAATGAAATTATGCCCTAATTCATGAACTTAAACAACATTGGCCAACTTTCCAAGCTCATTTGAGCCATCAAGCACATTTAGTTTGTTCATACTCAACTAGAATCAATTATCCTCCCAAAATCATCAAACATACAAAATATACCCCATTAAGCTCATGACCGATTGCTACATGCTTCATGAACACAAAAATTTTCACATGGGTCTTGTTGCAAGCTTCAAAACCAACCAAAATTCACAACTTTTCAAAGAAAATAACATGAACCTTACCTTATTTGAAGCCTTCTTTTGCCGAATGCCCTAAGCTCAAAGGTTTCTATTTTCTTTCTCAACTCACGCCAAGAAGAAGAAGAAATGGCCTTGTTATTTTCACCTCAAACATGTTTTATTCATTTATTTCATTAACTTTTATTATTTCTATTTTATGAAACCATTTTCTTTAATATAAACAAATATATTATTAACATTATTTACTAACATACAAAGCACAAAATGCCAAAATGTGTCATTCATGCCCATCCTTGTCGTCCACTACCAAGAAAAAGGAATGTTTGACATGCAAGTCCCTCATGCTTCAAACCATGCAATTTTTAGCCACTTCCAATTAACCTATGACATTTTCAAGATTTTTCACATAAGCCCCTTTTTATTTATTTCACATCCAAATGACAAAATTTAAAGCATGAAATTTTCACACATACTTATTCATAAATAATAAGCATAAAATATAACAATTAATTATTTTTGTGACTCGGTTTTGTGGTCCCGAAACCACTTTTCGACTAGGGTCAAATTAGGGGTGTCACAGTAAGAAAATAAACAAAATGTAATTCATATTATATACACAATCAACTTTGATCAAACCATTCCAACCCTATACATGCCATATAAACCATAATGTATGTTGCAAAAACTACCAAAATAAGTTGGATAGTGTAGCTTGATGTGTTGATCCGATCTCTCGACCTCACGATAATCTACAATGACATTAAACAACACAAGTAAGCTTAATGAAGCTTAGTAACTTCGTTAGGTTAAATATAAATTTTACCGAACCTAATATAACAAATCAATAAGTAAATTACTCATGCAATATCCCTGTCAAACACAACTTTAATTGATAAACACACTTATTTCAAATCAATACAAATAATAACAATAAGTCTTTCAATTTCAATTACACAAGTCACTTACGAAATCTTACCAAATCGGAGAACGGCTTACGGATAAGAGTACATTGTTATCAGAAGCTCGAAGGCTGAATAGAAGCTCATGAGAGCTAAACAGAAACCCATAAGGGTTGAACAGAAGCTTATAAGAGCTTAACGGAAACCCATAAGGGTTAAACAGAAGCTCAATAGAGATGAACGGAAACTCATATGAGTTAAACAGAAGCTCGTGAGAGCTAAACGGAAAGTTTGCAACAAATGCTGAATCTCGGTTTACCTGTGTAATTTGCTGTCACTTTCCTCTAATGCCGTCAAATCATCGATTGCTAAATGTACTCATATCCCGCGTTCCATTTAATCCGTACATTCAATTTAATTTTGTAACTTTAACAATATTTCATTTTCAACAGTAGAATAAATACATAATACCATTCATGAAATCAATATAGATATTTAAGCTTAATCTTACGAACTTACCTTGGTTAAATTATAATATTTGCAAGAGTTTAGGGATTATTCTGCTAATTTTTCTTTTTCACGATTATCTACGGGCTCTTCATATGTAGCAAAATAGAAAATCAGCTTCCTGAGACCTCTTCAATGGTGTTTTTAGGCTGAAAGTTAGAGATGAAATGTCTAGAAATCATTTTAGCCATTTGTTTTATTTTTCTTAATTTTCTAAATGACCATTTTACCCCTAGTTCACCTTATGTTGTTTTCTTTTCTCTGCTTATGCCACCTCATTCCTTTATTTTAGGCTTAATTGCTCTTAAGTCCTCCCTTATTTATTTATCAAGCCATTTAATCACTTGTTTCCTATAATTCACAAGTTTTGTACCTTTTTCAATTTAGTCCTTTTTAATTAATTAGCTATCGAAACATTAAAATTTTCTAACGAAACTTTAATACTACCTTAATGAAATTTCATAAATATTTATAAAAATATTTATGGATTGGTTTATAGAATCAAGGTCTTGATACCCCATTTTCTAATCCACTTGACCTAATAAATTCTTATAAAACACAAATCACTAATTTAAAAATCTTTCTAAAACCACATTTGACTCGTAAATACTAAATAATAAAATTTACGAGCTTACTCATCAAATTTGGTGGTCTCAAACCACTATTTTTGACACCACTGAAAATCAGGTTGATACATGCAATCACCTTATTATTAATTGTGGTGGTAAAGTTTCTGATAATAAACAGAAGCAACCAATTTCTAATGGTAATTCTAGATACCCATTTCTAGAGATTGCTTTTTCATGTCGCTTTGAGGTATATAAATCATGTTCATAGTTTTGACATTGTTAAACTTTTGACATTTTAGCAGAACTTCTTATAAAGTTGCATTTCACTTATTTGAACCCATTCTCCCTGAAATTATACGATGGGATTGTTTCATGCCTGTTTCCTTTTGTTTTTTATACTTTCTTTTACTAGTTTTGCTAGTTTCAGACTTTTAATGTTCATTTGATTTGAAGTTTATTGTGTTTAATTGATTTATTCTCAAATGTTTGTACAGGTTTATTTAGAGACTCCCAACTGTGACAAATTGTTTAAAAAAATGGTGGTGGGTCACCGTGTTTTCGTTTTTTTGTAACAGTAGCTAAAAGGGAAGAGAGAAAGAGAGGAGAAGAAAGATGGAAACAAAGTTTTTTGGGACGATTTGGGATTTCACGATTTGGATTTCTTTAATTATTTATTTCTTTTTAATTTTATATTTTTTTTACACTTCATCTTCAACCTGGCACGCTACATAGACAGTTTTGTTGACCGGCACTTGACTAACGGTCAACTGTCATTTCCTATAACGCCCCAAATTTTTGAACTATTGTTGTTAGTTTTTGTCAATAATTAAGTATATGCTTCAGTGGTTAAGTGTTCTATTGTGTGACTGAGGTTTAGGGTTCAAGTCCTGCTTTTAAAAAATTTTGTTATTCTTTTGGTTCAACTTTTATCCTTGAACGTTTGACTTAAGTTTATTTCTATGTTAATTTATGCTAAGAATGAGTTTGTTGGTTCAATGGTTAAATTCTATATAGTAACAAGTCTTCCGTTCGAGTCTCTGCGCATGAATAAAAAAATATTTTTATGCTACTTGGTAAAAATTTTAGTTATAATTTTTCCTGAATTAAATATTTTTTTTAAAAAACAAAACGCTTATTTCCCTTCTTCTTACTATTCTTTTTTCTTCTTCCTTCCTTTTTTTTACTTGCTTTTGTAAATTGTTACTGGGTCGAATTAGGAGTTCTACATTTCTCATTGTGTCAATTGGAAGGTTATTATGTAAGTTTTGTCGTGGTTCTCTGCTAATTTAGTGAGTTTTCGTTTGTTATTGTTCGTTTTGTCGAAATGGAATTTTTGCTCATTTTGCTTAGATTCTCTATTTAAGCATTCAATTGGTTTCCTTTCTAAGAGGAGGTCTTGTTGAAGACGCTCCTCCAACACACTAGTTTTGCTTTTCGATTTTATGTGTAAGGTGAGTGGGTGATTTCGAGTTGAGGCTATGTCGAAGCTTTTCAACATAGTTTTGGTTTTCTTGTTATTTCTAGCGAATTTTTTGAGATTAATTGTGTAATTGGTCACTAGATTGTTGTTTTTTTGTCTTGGATGCACATCGGTTGCCTATATGACGAAATCGTGTCAGGTGTGTAATGAAAACCCAAATTTTTGTGATTTGCGAACACCGAAAAACATGGTTATCGACGCTACACAGTCGTGTGCTAGGCCATCTAGCAAGCCGTATAATTCATTGTTTTCGAATTAGAGGCACATGGGCATGTGTCCAGGTGATGTAACTCATTGTTTTAGATTTAAGGTCACATGGGCTAGGGACACAGGCATGTGTCTAGGCCGTATAGCTCACTGTTTTGGATTTAGGGTCACACGGGTGTGTCTAAGCCGTATGAGGGAAATTTTGGTTTGTAAGTCACACAGACGTGTGCTTGGTCGTGTATCAGACCATGTTGCTCACTATTTTTAGCCACACGACCATGTGCTAGGCCGTGTGTGATATTAAGAGGGCCACACAGACATGTACTAGGCCGTGTGGACCACACAGACCAGCCATTGAGGTCGTGTGAATCCACACGTGTATGGGCCAAAAATAAGAATTTTTCCTTTGCATCGTAATCTCCATTCATATTAGGGGTGAGCAAAATCCGATTCAATTTGAAAAAATCGATAAAAAATTCAAATTTTGAATTAAATAGTTTGAGTTATTTGAGTTAATCGAATTATTCTGTAACAGCCCATTTTCAGTGAAATCAGAATAGTGGTTTCAAGACCACTAATCTGAGGTTGAATAATTTATTTTAATATTATTTTGTGATCTACAACATGATAGTATTATAGTATAAAAATTTTGTTAAGAAATTTTATCGTTTACATGTTTAATTGGATAAAAAGGACTAAATTGCGTAAAGTAAGAAAGTTGTGTTCTATTAGCTAAAGGTATTAAATAGCTATGGAAGTTTAATGTGGAAGTCCTTATATGGTAATTAAGCCATAAATAATGAGTGGGATGGCATGATGGCTGAAAATGAATTAAATAGTATAAAGTTAAAGGCAATTTTGTAATTAAAGTGAAATTAAAGTAATTTAGAGTGAAAGTAAAACATTTTAATTTCCTTTTCTTCTTCTTTTTCTCTGCACTGAACAGCATAGCTATGGAGGGGGTTTTGGTTTTGGCTTATTTCCTTTATATGTGAGTACAATCGATCCTATTTCTTGTAATTTTTATGCTTTTGAGATCGTTGCAACAAGATCCAGCTAGCTCGTACCTTCGATTTTGAAACGATTAAAGTATTTGAGTTTTGCCATTGATGAATATGTGAGGTTTTTGAAGTTTAATGGGAGAAAAATAATGGTTGTTGATAGATAAACAACTTTTGTAAATGAATTTTTGATGAAATTATTGATTAGGGATTAAATTGAGAAATATAAAAATTATGTGTTAAATATGTGAAATTGTGAAATTTATAGGCTGCTGTAGGCTTATAAGATATTTGGCTAGGCTTGAGTGTGATGAAATTTCATGAATTTTATTTTTACGAGCCTAGGGACTAAATTGTAATTAAGTCAAAAGTATAGGGGCAAAATGGTAATTTTTTTCATAACATGAATTCTGGATTGAATTGAATAGAGTGAAGCTTAATGGGTTAAATTTGATTATATAGATCAAGAAAAGGAATGTACGAGATTAGATCGAGGGAAAGACAAATGTCAAAGATGAATAGAGTGAAGCTGGGCTATGGCATTTTGATGATAAGACCAAAACTAGGTTGTGCCACAACAAATGTCAAAGATGAATTGACGGATTACAGTTCAGTACACTTAGTGTGTAGTACCCAAGTATCCTATACTATTCTAAGTGGTTCAAAGGGCAATGTTCTAATATGATATTACATGAGTTCAATACGAACTATTACAGGTATAGATATGGATTATATGGAAAATGGCATATATATGATACACGGATATACGGTATATATGTTACATGTACATGGAAGTTCATAATTGTTACATTCATACAGAATTCTATTATGAATTTATATGAGTTTGATACGATCTAGTACAGGTATTTACAGGAAATACATGGAAATGATTTTACATGATGTATTGATACATGATATGGATATGAAAATTTAATTATTTGTTGAGTTCATTCATGATTGTTGATTCATAGGTGAATTTATATGACTAACATGGTTGGTGTATATATGCTTAGGCTTTGGCTAAGTTATGGTTGGATTATACCACATTAAACTTATAAGTTATTCATTGAAATGGTAAATGCTTAAATAGAAATATACTTGTGATCATGAAAAGGAGGTTTTCGATTTTATATGAATACATGGCTATACTGATTAAGGATTATATGTTAAGCTTTGGAGCCAAATTGAGTTGTAATATACCTTATTTCACCTACTTCATTTGTGGTTAAATGGGTATGTGAAGAATGAAAGATCGGCAAATGCTTCCATTAGAATTGCTATGGTAATATGGAATGGTATGAGTTTTTGGATGATTAGAATATGTTTAGCCATATATAGGAATTATAAATGTATGTAAGTAGTGGATACTTATGTTATGATGTTTTTAGGTAAATTGGCTTGATAATGTGATTTTTAACCTTGAGAGGTTATTGTTGTTTAGGTTAAGGCCAAGACACGTCAGATCGATTTAAATGGATTACGCTTATAAATTGAAGCGGTGAACTTTATTTTTTTTTAAGTTGCGAAGTTACTAAGCTTAATTGCTTACTCTGTTTATTTTTTGGTGATTTATAGATATCGAAAGCTCGTTCGGGTTGGAAGTTGTCGGAGATTTCATCACACTTTCTATCGACTATTTTGGTACTTATGGTTTATAATTTAGGTTATAATGGCATGTATAGGTTGTTTGGCTGGCGTAGCCTATATAGTTTAGTCAAGTATTTAGCCATTGGATTTGGCTTGTTTTGATACAATTTGTTACGTATAAATATAAGTGAATGGTCTTGTTATATTGATATATTTATATCATGTAAGTGTTTGATCTTTTAGGCATGTTTGAACTACTTAGTTTGCATGATCATGGATGGTCTATTAAGGTGCCTAAGAGTATCTTGGTTGTGTGTGCTATTATAAGACGTTATAAGCTTGATATTGGTTGGCTTTGAATGCCTAATTATGCCATGGTTATATGCAAATTGTTTTATTTAGGTTGGTACCAATTTGGGTGAGAAATATGGCTTAAAAAATGGTCTATTTTTGTCCACATAGGCAGAGACACGGGCGTGTGTCTCAGCCATGCGTGACACACGGCCAGGTAACATGGTCATGTGTCCCTGTAACTTCTTTTGAAAACAAGACAATAGCTTCACACGGCCTAGCACACGGGCATGTGGCTTGTCCGTGTGGCACAAGTCAGTATACCCTCCAATTTTCACACGGCTTAGCACATGGGCGTGTGAGGCCTTTTCAAAGGGTACACAGCCTGAGACATGAGTGTGCTTATTAGCCGTGTGAGAGACATGGCCTAGCCACACGGGCGTATGACCCTTGAAAGTTTTACATGTTTTTCGAAAAATTTCTTGAGTGCTCAGTTTTGTCCCGAACAATTTTTAATGTTTATTGTGGGCCTCGAGGGCTCATATTAGGGACTATATGAATGAATTTGCATGGTTTTTTATTTGAATAAGAAATGAACATGAAATGTACGATTGGTTGATCTATATGTCCGGTAATACTTCGTAACCCTGTCCCGACATCGAATACGGGTTTGATGTGTTACATATTCGGATCAACTCGAACAAAAAATCATTTTTTGTTTAACTCGAATATGAATTACACAATTCGAGTTATCCAAAAATCCAAATAAGAAAATGTAAAACTATGTCGTTTTGATAAATGTTTACATCTTCTAAAGTTAAAAGTCAAAACTATTAAGTTATAAGGCAAAATAATGTTGTTTTGATAATTATTTACCTATTACGTTAAAAGGCAAAACTATTATATAGTTTATGTAGTTAAATAATCTTGTACTTTGTCTAATAGTTAAATAATCGATCCATCTAAACGCAACATTGAGTATAAATAATAGGATTCGTTAACTCGATTCGACTTGACTCAAAAATTTTTAACTCAACTTGATTCGATCCGAAAAAATTTCAAATTGAATTCGATTGCTAAAATAGGATTCGCCAACTCAACTAACTTGAAATTTTTTAACTCGATTCGACTTGACTTGATCGAATACTCACCCCTAGTTCATATCGAACGTAGGCCTACCGTTAGGTCTATATGGTCTGAATTAGACAATAAATGTAACACCCCTAACTCTTATCCATCGCCCAAATAGAGTTACGAAGCATTATCGAACTTTTCAGCTCAAATGCGATCATTATATAATCACCTAGCATACATATCATAATTTAATCATATTGTCCCTTTTATGAGCCCTCGAGGCCCAAAATATGTGTTAAAAACAAATCAGGACTAAATCGACATTCAGGAAATTTTTCGCGAAATTTTAAATTTTTTCCTAAAAACAGGGCACACATGCCAATATGGACCTGGGACACGCCCGGTGGCCATAGGACATGCCCGGTGGCCATAGGACACACCCGTGTCTCAAACCGTGCCCTACCCGTGTAACTCTCTGACTTAGGTCACACAGCCAGCCACATGCCAGTGTGCTAGGCCGTGTGGTCAATTTCTTTTTCGAAAACTAGGAGCAAGTTTCACACAGCCAGGGCACATGCCCATGTGCTTGACCGTGTGTCACACACGGCTGAGACATATGTCTATGTCTCTGCTCGTATAGACAACAATAGGCCATTTTAAAGGCCTTTCTCACCCAAACTTTGTCATCAACCTAATTCATCCAAATTGCAAATCAATAACCCATTTCAATGCGTTCAAATTAAACTAAGATCATGTTTTAATCTGTAATATTATCACATTTATCTTTGTACCCAAACTTACTATTTATCCAAACACGTATGTGCGAATTATTACTAAATAATCTTTTTGAAACCAATTATCATATACCTATATGTTTACACACAACCAATATGCCTTAGGCACCTCTTATACATATTCAACTACTATTTTACTTCTCATCATTCAATTACATCAATATTTTAAGGCAATCATGCAAATACCACAACAATAAAACACAAGCCAAGTACATGAATAATTTCAACAAAACTCCTATAGACTAACATTTAGTCAAAATAACTTATACATGCCATTATAACCAGAATTAGGTCATCAGTAATTACCAATATAACCAATGGATAGTGTGATATAGCTCCGATAAGCTTCCAACCTGTTCGAGCTTCTGATAATCTGTATGGTAAAAAATAAAACAAACATTTAAACAATAAATGCTTAGAAGCTCGTATAATTTTTAATCATATTAATTCATCTCAAATATAAAATTTTATGTATAAAAATATTCCAATATTGTTATTGTAATACTCATAAATTATATTTATTAATTCACAAGGTGAACTAATCCATAGTATCACACATATACTTATTACCCCCAATCTTAGTAGAATTTTATATAACTTTAACTCTTCCACACTTATTCCATATGCATGTCATACAAGTCATATGCATATCATTCAGCCACGATCACAAATTAGTGAATTTAACCAAAGCCTTATTCTAATTGAACACATAATAAATCATTCCATAAGAAATTGCATAATTTAAACCTTACCATTTTTTCATAAACACTAACTTATTTTCACTTAAATGCTTACCATTTCAATGTACCAAATAAATAAACAAATTACTATTCAGCCAATAGCTTGGCACTTGCCTAAACATCAAGCAACAACTATAGTTAGCGTACTTGCACATCTTACATATAAATTCAATGTTGATAAACTTATTTTCTCGACATGTCACCATATACGTGCTTTCCTTATATCAACATATCAAAAATAATCACATATTTACATGTCACTTTTTAATATATTAAGTAAATATCACTTCCAAGACACGTTTCAATATATCAATTAAATATCATTTCCAAGTATTTCAATTATATACCAATAATAACCATAAATCTTTCAATATTGATTCATATATATTTATAGATCACTCATAGCACATTCAATTCTCAGTAATTTGCTATCTCAAATGGTTTTTCACAATTTAATACACAGTTCATATGTCTTATTTCCATTTCACATTTGGTATTATCAATTTCCAATCATAATATCATTTCATTTAATTTCTCATATTAACACGACTCGGACTCTAACGGATACATGGATCCAACTAAAACACACCAGTTTGGCACCTAGTGCCTTATCATATAATTCGAAGTAATAATTTAACACCCAATGTCTCATCGTCCATGTCGAAGTAAATTGGTACCCAGTACCTTATCAAATTTATCTGAAGTAACAATTTGACACCCAGTGTCTAATCGACTCGAAGTCGAACTATCCTTGAACTCTTCCAATCCTGTGGCATGCCAACTATATCTGACTTAACCCGATACAGTTAATAGGGTTTCAATTCACTTTCAATTGCCACAACTATTTAAATATCACAATTCCACATACATTCAATTCAACAACAATCGATATTCCACGTACCATTATGTAACGCCCCTTACCCGTGTCCGAGACCGGGACTGGGCACGAGGCATTACCTAACTTAAACACATGCATACAATCCTTTCGATGTCATCAAGATTTGTTCAAATTTAAAACTATTTCAAACTTTTTCTAAACTCCTTAATATGGGCCTACGAGGCCTTAAACATCTATTGGAAACCATTCGAGACCAACCTGGGTCTTTTAACTAACTTTAGAACAATAACTCTTGAAACAAGGCACACGCCCCTATGAAAGGGCAGCACGCTTGTGTGGTCATTATAAAATGGCCATGATGATGGCCCGTGTGACACACACGGCCTAAGCATCTAGGGACACACCCGTGCCCCATGCCCATGTGAATTATATTCTAAATTCAAACTTACATGGGTTTTCACACGGCCTGACACACGCCAGTGTTTATGACCCGTGTCCCTCACACGGCCATGACACGTCCGTGTCTTAGCTCGTGTCTAAAAACCTTGACATTTTGTTTCTGATGTCAGCATCCAATAAGGGGCACACGGCCAAGGCACATGCCCGTGGCCAGAAGTATCCTTCACACGGTTGAGACACACGACCATGTCTCTGCCCGTGTGTTTACTACCATGCATTCTGACTTGCAAATTTTACGTGCAGGGGACACACGGCTGAACAACATGCCCATAGGGCTGACCGTGTGTCCAATACAGCCTAGACACACGCCCGTGTGTCTACTCGTGTGGACAATATAAGATTATCAACCAAGCCTTTGCCACCTTAAAATGTCATCTAATGCCTACCAACATATCAAACTCTAACTTAATATGATTTCTCAACCAAACAACCATAGCTAAGGCCTATATATATTTCTTATATTCAACCATGCCAACAATTTCGCATTCATGAAAGACTATCTTGCATTCATATATAAACTTTCAAATTTTAGCCATTTTCCATGGCCTTATACAAAATGAATCAAATGCTAAAGCAAGCCAACACATTTGGCCAATTAACAATGACAAAAAACTCAAAAGTCTAAGCCCTATACATGCCATATTCAAAATAACAAAACCAATTATGCCAAGTGCTTTGGTTGATAGTGTGATCTATGCCTCTGACATCCGGTGATCCTTGATCTAATTAGGCAGCACTATAAAAAAATGGAAAGGAGAAGAAGTAAGCATAAAGCTTAGTAAGTTGCATGCAAATAAATATAACAACTTTACCATTCATCATCATGCTCATAGTACAAAAGTAGGCATAAGCACAACTTACTCATCACTATCCAATACAATTCACATAGCATATATTGAGCTCACATCTCATACATTTCAAATAGGTACCTATATCACTCACAACATGGCTATACCTTTTCTCATTTAACTCAAACTGTAACTCTCACCGTTGAACCATTTGAAATGCTATCGGATATTCACTAAGCCTCAAACATAGGGTATAATGCTGATGCCATGTCCCAGACATGGTCTTACATTGACTCATCCACCAAGTCGATGCCATGTCTTAGATACGGTCTTACACTGACTATCGAAATCGAGGCTGACGCCATGTCCCAGACATGGTCTTACACTAGCTCTCACATATTCGTGCCGATGCCATGTCCCAGACATGGTCTTACACTGACACCTCTATATGTGCCGATGCCATGTCCCAGACATGGTCTTACACTGACACATCTCGTAGCCGATGCATGTCCCAGACATGTCTTACACTGGCTTACATCTCGAGGCCGATGTATGTCCTAGACATGCCTTACACTAGCTCTCGTCTCAATGCCGATGCATGTCCCAGACATGTCTTACACTGGCACATAAATAACCCGAATGTCATGGTATGAATATTCGATTTATTTCCTAAGGTTCAAACGAGAGTTCTACTATCTCAGAATTCATCATACATAATCATTTCCACAAACAAGAAATTTATGCTATATCAATTCAAATACATATAATAACAAATTAGTTGTATTATTTACATACAACTTACCTCGGATTACAAAATGTAGATGACTAGTTCGACTTAGTCCACTTGTTTTGCTTTCCCTCGGTCTAGGCCCAGATTTTGTAATTCTTGATCTATAACGATAAAAATTCACAAATTTAATCATTTTATTAATCTAGGTACTCAACAATTCATAACTGGGCAAAATGACCATTTTTCCCTTAGACTTTCACAAAATGACCATTTTACCCCTAGACCTGAAAATCAATTTTTTTCATATTTTCTCATTAATCAAGCCTAGCCGAATAATTTTTATATTAGGAGCAGCCCACAATTCTCATTATTTTGCACATTTATCAACTATTTTACAACTTATGCAAAATGGTCCTTAGTTAGGGTTTCTATGAAAACTACTTCACAAAAGTTGTTTATTTCACAACTATGATTCATTTTCCTCCATAAAATTTCAGAAAACAACATGAACACTCTCATGGTAAAATCCTAGACTTTCAATCATTTTGTAAAATAGTCCCCTTATTTGAAAGCTCGTGCTACAAGGGTTCTAAAAGTACAAAAATATTCAAGGAAAGCCCTCAAAATCACTTACTTGCAAAGGCTTTAAGTTGCTGAAATTTTTCAAGCTTCCATGACCATTTTCTTGGAGGAAAAATCGGTGGAGAAGAAGGAGCAAAACAAAAAAGATGATAGCCTTTTTTTTTAGGTTTTATTTTAATCAAATTAGGCCACCTAACTTTGACTTTCTCATCCCTTTTTGTCCCTATGGCCTGCCACCTCTATTTTAAGGGTCTATTTTCCCTTTAAAGACTCCCAATTTTGGTTCTCTAGCTATTTGACACCCTTAGCTATCAAAATAGGACTTTTGCACTTTATGCGATTTAGTCCTTTTTCACAATTAAGCATGAAATCGCTCAAATTAATTCACCAAAATTTTCATACTCTCATATAATCATGCCACAACACATAAAATAATATTACAAATGATTTCTCTGACCTTGGATTAGTGGTCCTGAAATCACTGTTCCGATTGGGCCTAAAAT
This sequence comes from Gossypium hirsutum, assembly GCF_007990345.1. Classification (NCBI taxonomy): domain Eukaryota; kingdom Viridiplantae; phylum Streptophyta; class Magnoliopsida; order Malvales; family Malvaceae; genus Gossypium; species Gossypium hirsutum. Next base: position 36,405,442 of record NC_053433.1, read on the forward strand.
CGGGCCGTTTACATATTATTTTCATGAATTTCGTGTATATTTATTCCGATAACAATTCATAATCATAAATATACATAATTATTAGACAAGTTTCATATACATGAATTTTCCATGTCACTAACCAAGTCTTTCCAAATCGGAGAACGACTTATGGATATGAGTACGTCATTTTCTTTGTGCCATAACCTAGTTATGGTCTTTTCATTAAAATGTCATAGCCCAGCTATGGTCTTACATTTAAACATTTTCATGGTGCAACCATGGTCTTATCCGGCAATTCACCTTTTGCACTGAACGACTGTACTCAATCTCGTGTGCCACTTTAACTGGATATTCATTTCAATTCTTAATTTAGCAATGTTCCATTTCTCAACAATATATTAAATACATAATAATTTAACAACATACTATTTTTCAACAATGTACTAAATATATATTAACATTCATCAATTCAATATAATCATTAAATTTCAATCATACGAACTTACCTGTGGTAGATTGTGGAAGTTGTAGTAATTTAGAGACTATTCGGCTAATTTCTCTTTTTCACGTTTGTCTTTGGATTCTTTATCTATAATATAAAATTATTCATTCATTAGCATCTAATTTAATTCTGATTCACTTTACAATTTATACCCTTTAATTTTTAAAATTACACATTTTACCCCAAATTTTACAATTTTTACAATTTAGTCCCTTATCAATTATCCTATCAATTGAGCTAATTTTTCTCAATTGAAAATTTACCTAATTATTTTAGGCTACCATACAACCATTAATATTTATAATTTTAATATCAAACCCTAATTCTTAACATTTTCACAATTTGGTCCTAAAATCAATATCTATCAAAATTACTTAATAAAATCATCAAATAACAAAATTAAAGCTTAAAATCCATGTTAATTCATCATAAACATCTAGAACTCGTCAATGGTAACTTTCAAAATTACCCATGAAATCAAAAACTAATGAATTAGATAGTTATACCTGATTGCAAAAGTCTTAAAAACTCAAATTTTACAAGAAAAGAGCAAGAATGGAACTCACACGGTGAAAAAATATGAAAAACCAGCTTAGAAGACCTCCCATGGAATTTTTCTGGAGTTTTTTGAAGAGAATTTGTCTAGAATTCTCTTATAATTTCAATTTCTAATTTTAATTTTACAAAATTTCCAATTTTACCCCTTGTTCACACTAATTTTTGTCATTTCTTGTACATACATGCCGTCTAGCCTTATAATAACTGTATATTTTCCTTTTTGGTCCTCCTTTACTTACTATTTAAACTATTTAATCATTTTAACAAGTTTTTACACATTTTTCAATTTAATCCTTTTTAATTAATTAACTATCAAAACGTTAAAATTTTATAACGAAACTTTAATACTAACTCAATAAGACACTCCATAAATATTTATAAAAATATTTACGGCTCAATTTATAAAATCGAGGTTTCTATACCCCATTTTCAATCCAATTTACCTAATAAATTCTCCTAAATCACAAATCATTAATTCAAAAGTCTTCCTAAAATTACACTTGACTCATAAATAATAATTATATAAAAAAAATTTTAACTCAATCGTCAGGTTTAGTGGCCTCGAACCACTGTTTCCAACACCATAGAGAATTAGGCTGTTACAATGAAACTATTATTTGACGATCTGTTACTGAATAATTTGTTATTTATATATGTATAGTTGACATGAGATCTGAAAAGTAACTGTGATAGCTTTACGTGAGCATGATTTGAATAGGTATTTCTATATACGCTTATCTAATGTTTGTTAAATCTGCATTTACATTAGGTTGGGATTGTGAAAAGGAGGACGTGTGAGCAGTTTAGTAATCTGCCGAACTTAGTGGCTAAGCCACAAACTTATATTTGATTTTAGTGAGTTATCGCATTCTGATCCGGTAGCTTGACTGCAATATTTCTGAAACATGACACATAGTCAATATACAGTGTGTAGGGATGGATGGGTACTTGATACCTTATATGGTATGTAGGGATGGACGGAGATGGTGTGTAGCGGTTGGGGGTAGGAATCTACATTTGTATCTGAACTGTTCTGCAATTGTATCTGATATCCTATGTTTCTATTTCTATATCCGATTCTAAGAATTTACTGACTAAAGACGAACTGAAATCACATATGTTATATTACTATTTAATTGAAAATGTAAGTTGCACATTGAGTTGTAAACTCATTTAGTTCACTTGTTTGGATTACAGGTAACCCACAAACTTAGGCAGGATGGCGTGGCAGGAGCTCGGTCACTACTCTTTAGTTATTTTATCGTTCCTTTTATAAACTTATGCTAGTGTGTGTTTATTTTGGATTACGTTTTAGAAGTTGAATTTTATGTTTGATTTAACTAATTACATGCTTTTCAACGGTTGAATTTCAAGTAATTAAAGGTTGGGTCGTTCTAAAATAATTTGATGTAACCTTCAGACTTGGTCTTAACTTTTAGGCCAGGTATGGGGTGTTACATTTTCGGTTAAAATTGGGGTGATTTGTGGAAAAATCGTTTTGTTGAGGGCCTCAATAAAAAAAAGGTCAATGACACAAAACCAAGAATCCCTAAACGTTGAGGGCATTTTTTACAATTATCCAAATAAAAATATAAAAAACTATAATCTTTAGTTAAAATCCCATTATATATAGTATATATTTTCTATTTTTTCAAGATATAAAAAATGACAAAAACACTGTTAAAATAATATGATTTATTTTATAAAAGAATATTTTTATAATTACTCAATTAAATTCATATTTAATTAACTTGTAACACCAATTAATTAGTTTAATATATAATATAAATATATTCAAATATATATCTACCTTTGTGAATCAAATCAAAGATGGAATGACAAAAATATATATGTTTAAATCTTTTATTGACACTTATCCTTTGAACTCACCACATGACAGCCCTAACTCTATCCTTTAAAAAAATAAAATAAAATGTAAATCAAGTAGTTAAAAAATAAATAAAAACTCAGTTTTTCTTTTTTTAACTAATGGAATTGCAGCAAGCTAACAAGAAAGTGTGGGAAACATTAAGCATTATTCTTTCTTTTGACAAAATTGTACCTAACTACAAAAGCAGAAGAAAGGTTCTTAATCTTTTTGTATTCTATTTCATTCCTCAATCAATTTTCTCGAAGTAAAGAATATATGTTACACATAAAAATCAGTTGTCATAGCCCACCACAATATTCCACTTTCCTTATATTCCAATCATCTTTCTTTTTCTTAAACAAGAACAGAAAAAAAAAGCACCCATATCTTCTTTTTACCCCCACAACATGTGTGATGGGGTTTAAATAAAATTAAAATAATTTTAGTGTATCAAAATTGAATGTTTTGAAATAATATGGTTTTAAAATGAATTTTAAACTTTTTAGACATTTTAAATAAAGATTAAATCAAATTATTGATATTTAAAAGGGAGTTAAAGTTGCATTGGATATGAAATTATAACTAAGGAGAGGAGATAATCCTGTTTTTCATTGCGTTTGAAATTTTAAAAGTGTTTTTTTTATCTAAAAGTAACAAAGAGTATCTAATTTTTAGGTTGAAATTACGATGAAAAAGTGTTTTTTACCCAAACCCAAAAGATGGGGATTTAGGTACTTTTGGTTTTTGTGTTTGGAAAGAAAATGATCAAAGCAGTCTTTATTTATATTAACCGGTTAAATTATATATAAAAATTAGATTAATTTATATTTTATGTATCATTATATTAAATTATTTAAATATTTCATATTATTATATTAAATTGTTTAAATATAATTTATTATTATATTTAAGTTTTTAAAATATTTTATGTTTCATTAATTTTATAAATAATTTATATTAATTACTTAAAATGTATTTAAAATTTATAGTTAATGTATAACTTAATTAATTTTTAACTTTTCGCTATCATGTTTAAAAAGGATATTTTAATCTTTAACCATAATTTTTTACAACAATGGAGCATATTTTTTCAGAGTACTTTTCAACTACAATAGCAGGGAAGAACTAGCCCGAAAAGAGATTATTTTTAAATTAAAAAAAGTTTGGGACTAAATTCTAAATATAAAAAAATAGAGGTATTTAGAGCAGATTTTATCCTTTACAAATATATATACATACAATATTTTTCTGCCAAAACAAAAAACTAGGACACCACCAGGGATTTAAATAGCGGACCGAAACCGCTATAGCGGCTGTTATATAGCGGTAGCGGCGCCGTCCGAAACCGCAACGGCTGAAAATAACGGTGTGAAGCGGAGTCACACCGATAACGGTGGGTCGCGGCCGCAACTTAACGGATAACGGCCGGTCGCGGCAATAACGGGACGCTATTCCCGTTATATCCCGTTATAGTGAATTAAAAAAAATCCATCTCCCTCCTCTAAATAAAAATCAGTAGAAACAGTGAAACTTAATAAAACAAAAGGGAATATATTCCCCTGCAAAATCAGTGTTTTCAATCAAAAAAAGTAAAAAGAAAGCAAACAAAAACTGAAACCAAATAAACAGCAAGCAAATAAGCAATCAAAATTCAAAACTCCTTTCTCATATTTCGGTCGCTAAACTGAAACCCAAACGGCAAACAAAGTAAACTGATCACTTCACATTCAGATTCAGAGACTGATAATCTTCAAGTAAGTACCTAAAACTTCGTCTTGTTAATTCTTGCTTGTTTTTGCAGTAGATTCAGAGTTTTTTTGAGAGGATGATAGAGTTTAGACTTTAGATCACAAAGTGAATCAATCCCTTACTAACCGTTGTAAGATCCAGAAAAATGAAATCAATCCAGCAACGAAGATGAAAACGAGCAAGAGAAGAGAGATCTTGGAAGCTGGAAAGTGGAAACTGGCGTTTGATTTCCCTCTTGACTCTTCTTCAGTTTTTCTTTCTGTTTCTGATATTTCTGACGTTTGATTTCCCTTTTTCTTTATTTTTTTCATTTTTAATGTCTTTACTCCTAGCCAAAACCAAGGCACCGTTTAGGCTTCCAATATTTTCATGACAGGTCACTGTTTAATGGGTGTAAATTTGGCACTTTGACTAAAATTAATAGGCTGTAAAATTAATAGGCTGTAAGACTTGAAATTAGAATTCATTATAACTGTTAAACATATATATGTATATAATCATTTTTAAAATAAAACCAGTATATATTATTTAATGATAATGATATCCTTACTATATTTATTAAAATTAATATAAAAAATGAGATTTAATTTGAATGATAAAATTGAGGATTTGAAAGTTTTTAAATATGATTATTGTTTGTATTTTTCTATATGTATTTTGGATTTAAATTGATTTTTTTTTGTATTTTGTATAAAATGTAAAAATACTTTTATATTTTAATATTTGCTACTTTGTAAAAAGGTTATGTTTTTTTAATTAATTTCCAATCAAGTTAGTGTTTAGTTGACTCTTGACATTAACTTATCGACAATTAAGTATAATATAAATATTTATATTCTATTTGTTTAATTTTTATTGATATAAATTTTAACATATTAATAATTTATGAAATTAAATTTTTATGTACACATATGGAGTTTTAATAATTTTCTTGTGTAATTATATACTATGCTAATGCAACCATAAAAAATCATCTATACTATAAATTAAGGAGTTGATTGAGTTGATGTAACCTAATAACCGAGACCAAACTCAATTAGAAAATTATTATCCATTCATTTTATAAAACAACAAATATTATTTTGAGGTATTTATATATTTTTATATTTGATAAATTTAGAAAAAAAATACATGCATATAAATGTAAATAATGACATTTGAAATCCAACATTAAAATCATCTTAACTTTATCATTTCATGCCCTTAATTTTCATAGCAATTTTTTTATAAATATATTACGTAAATGTTTTCACATGCTATTTCTATAAACTAGTAAGTATTTAAAGTGGAAAAGAGTGAATTCCACCTCTCACTCCCATCCTCTTTTAACTTGTTGAAGCAAAGTATATTTGGGTTGATTTATTAGAGTTTGGAGAGATTTTATAGAAAATGAAAATTGCATTGATAACAATCATATTATTATATTTTTTAATATGAAAGCTTCAATCTTATCAGGTTTATAATTTTACTTTATATGTTATTTTTAATTAATATTGTAATTATAATTTATAATGATAATTAGTTATTATTTATTATTATTTTAAAATTTCATAACTTTCATAATTTATTATTTATTATTATGTATGAATTATGCAATAAATTTAAATTTTCCATGTTAATGATGTTTACTTTTTTTTGTATTATATTGTTCATAATATAAGTAATGAGTTGCTTATATTTCTAAATATAATTTTATGTTTCTTATATATAAATAAAAATAAAGCATGCCACCATGTGAAGAGTTCCCGACTAAAGGATTGGAGGGTGCACCAAGTAATGATATAGGTTGGCACTTTGGAACTCTAGTGCCAAATGCGAGAGGAAGTATCGTATGTAAACTTTGTGGTAAAGTTGTGAAAGGAGGAATAACACGATTTAAAGAGCACATTGCTCATAAAACCGGCAATGTTGCACCATGCCCTAATGTTACTGGTATGTGATACTTTATTATTATTATTAAATGTTATTGTAAATTTATCAATAAAGATTATATATAATTGATAATAATATAAAGTGTGAATTATTTTTATTTTATTAACAGGTGTCATTAGAGAAAGTATGATGAATGTACTAAAAGAAAGCAACACAAAGAAAATAGACAAAAAGAGGAGAAAAGATGAATTCTTATCTCAATTAACAGAAGAGGAGGATGAGCATGAGGGATTCATTGATGAGGTTTCTGCTATAAGGCAAGCAACTCGAGAAAGTATCCAATCACAACACGAGTGGCATAGAAGGGAAGAATTCAGACGAAGTACTGGTGGTTGGGATAACATTTATGAAGAAGGGCGATCTTCTCATGGATCAGCTAGAGAACATAATCGAGAAAGAACAAGTAAATCTATTCCAGGTGAGTCTGAGTTTACCTTAAGGGGAGCTATACCTGAATTGGTTAGAAGCAAAAGTTCAAAGCAACCAAAGGTCAATGACTCTTTTTTAAAGATTTTTCGAAGGAAGATAGGTGAAGCGGTATCTAAATTTATAATATATGAAAGACTTCCTTTTCAATTAGCAAGCTCTCCATGGTTGTATAACTTAATTCAAGTGGCAACAGAAGTTGGACAAGGTGTAAAGCTCCCAACACCTTATGAGGTTTCAGATGTGTATTTGGAGTCAGAGTATCAACGAGTTCATGATTGGGTAAATGTACTAAAGACTCATTGGAAAGAATTGGGTGCAACTCTAATGTGTGATGGTTGGACCAACAGTTTGAATCAAATGCACATCATTAATTTCCTTGTTTATTGCAGTAAAGGAACCATTTTTTGGAAATCGGTAGATGTCTCAAGTGTCCGTAGTAGAGATGCTGAATTCTACTACCGTTTGTTAGATTCAGTTGTAGAAGAAATTGGAGAAAATTACATTGTCCAAATAGTGACTGATAATGAGGCAGCAATGAAAGCTGCTGGAAAAAAGTTAATGTTGAAAAGACAATATCTATATTGGACCTCATGTGCAGCTCACTGTTTAGATTTATGCCTTGAAGATATTGGGAAAAAGCCCAGTGTAGCAAAAGTGTTAGATGAGGCAAAGAAAGTGACTTGCTTTATATACAATCACATTTGGACTGTTGATTTGATGAAGAAGTATACACAAGGGAAACAAATACTTCGACCCGCTCTTACTCGATTTGCAACTCATTTCATTCAACTTGAAGAGATAACAAGACAAAAGCAAGGTTTGAGAGAAATGTTTAATTCAAAGGTCAGTATTTTATAATTAGTTAATATAATTACTTAAATATAGTAACCTTTAGTGATTTTATTAGTTCCAAATAATTTAAATTATATTATTTTAAAATTTTTCTTATGAATATATAGGAATTTAAAGAATCAAAATGGGGAAAGCAAAAGTCAGGGCCTGCTTATGAAGCCAAAAAAATTATTTTGGGAAAAGATTTTTGGAAAAAAGCCAATGACCTCATAAAAGTTTATGAGCCCTTAGTAAGAGTATTGAAACTTGTGGATAGCGATGAAAAACCAACGATGGGCTTTATTTATGAGGCTGTTGATAGGGCTAAACGAGCAATTCAACAAAATTGTCGATATTTCACAGAGTATGAAAAGATTATTGACAATAGATGGAATTTTATGCATTCCGACTTGCATTCAGCTGGTAAGATAAAATATTTCATATAATTAAGAACTATTTTTATATTTTATTATTTTAAGCTTTAGATTATTATTATTATTTGATGATATTCTTATAAATTATACTTAGGTTATTTTCTCAACCCTCAATTTCAATTTGGGGTGGAGCATTCTGAGAATGTATTAATAGAAACATTAGAAGGTACACGATCAGTAATTGAAAGATTAGAACCTTCTATGGATACTCAAGTCAGAATGGTTAATCAGGTTAGATTCAACTACTATTATTTGTAACTTAGTTAAATAATTTGAAATAGAATTTTTATTTTTATTTTTACTCTATCTTTTATTTATGCAGTTGTTATTATTTAGAGATAAACATGAGACATTCGGTACTCCACAAGCACAAAGAGCTTGGAAGCAAATGAATCCGGGTAAACAGTTAATTAAATTATTTAATTTAATTTATATTATTTAATTATATTGTACATTTTAAAGTTATTTTGAAATTTAAATAATATTATGCAGCTGAGTGGTGGATGATATATGGCACATGTGTTCCCGAATTACAAAAATTAGCAATTAAAGTGCTTAGTCAAACAACTTCAGCATCAAATTGCGAACGAAATTGGAGCACATTTAGTTATATTCACACCAAGGAAAGAAATAGGTTAAAGTATAAAAAACTTGAAAAACTAGTGTTTACCTATTATAATATGAGGCTTAAGATGAGGCATCAACAAAGAATGAGCACTGATGATATAAATGCTAGTTTTAATCCTATCAGCCTTGATTATATCTTTGAAGATGTTGATCCACTATCAGAATGGCTTCATGAGAAAGAGAATCCATTGTTAGATGGTGAAAATGCCGGTGTGTTGCCTGTGGATACCTCTGATGATGAAATGGATGTTGATCAATCGCAACAACAAATTTTGTCTCATTCAAGTTCTAGTTCAACTCCAAGTCAGAGTGGCGATGGACCCGATGGTGGTGGTTTAAGTCCAATTGATGATGATGACGAATATAGTGGTGATAGAGGTGAAATTAGGTCTTCTAGTCAGTATGGAGGAGAATATGGGGGTGGTACCACTGGTGGACATTTTCGTGACAGATCAGAGTTTGATGGAAATATGTTTCCTGAACCTAGGAGAGATAGAAGTGAACCTAGAGCTCCATCAAAGGGAAAAGGCAAGAAGCATACTTCTATAGGCTCTTCATCTGGTAGTGGTAGGAGATCGAGTTCTAGTAACCTTGGGTATAGTGATTCATCTACTAGCACTCAAGGTTTTTATCCACCAGAACAACCTTCACATGGTTATCCACAACCATATGGTTATTATCCACCATTTCCTAATTATGGTGTGCCATACCAGCCTCAAATGTATCCTCCTCCACCAATGTATCACCCACCTCCACCTTTCATGTATCCTCCTCCTCAAATATATCCTCCATATCAATTGAATGAAAACCAATGTGAAAATGTTGCTTTTTTTGGATATATTTTTGGACAAAGGCCAAGAGAATCAAGTCAAGAACGCTCCCAAAGTGAAGGTGAAGGATTTGATCTTCCTCGTCATTCCACTAATTGGTGAAAACTAAATCGTGCCACTATCATTATTTGTAAGGTATGTTTTTTTTAAAGAAATCCTTTGTTATTGTTCTTAATTTTGATGATATTAAAACATTTAAAATAATATATATCTTTAGATAAATGAATGAAGTATATTTTATGAAAAGATAATGAAGAATCGAAGCATGTTAAATTATATATGAAAGTAGAATGAGATGAGAATAAGTGGTAGGAAATAGGAATAATTAATGAGAATCTATTCATTAATTTATCTATTCCTTTTTTCCTTTTGCAGCTTATTTATATCTTCACTATCTTCAAAGCTGTCAAGAAATATTGAAGACATCTCTCATGTATGAATTCTCAATTCTTTTATTTATAAAAACTTTCAAACTTATTAAATATGATAAATGTTTAATATTTCTTTTTTTTACTTTGTTATTAGTTAATATAACATTCTTAGAAAATTCGTAAATAAATATAAGAATAATTAATGATTATAAAAGTTGTGTTCTCATGTCATATTAATAAAAGTTCATAACTGTTAGAAAACACTCTAAAAATCATTAAAAGTGACTTTTTATAATTATAATTATAATTATTATGTTTTACAGTAAGTTGTGCGAATTTGAAAAAAATTCACGACCGCGATACCCGCAGTGACCGCGATAGCGTCCGTTATGTCCGCGACCGCAACAAACGCGACGCGACCGAAAACGCGACCGCGACCGCAATTTAAATCCCTGGACACCACCAAAAACATTCCACAAATATGGCTTCTTGTTTCTCAATGACTTGTGTTTTTCTTGCTTTCCTTGTTGTCGCTTCCTCTCTCGGCCATGTCGTTCGTCACCATTGCTATCTGATTCAGGTGACCGACAAAGGGCAAACCATACTAAAGACATTCAGAAGCTGAAGCTGAGGAGAATCAATGCTTATATGAACAAGATCAATAAGCCTGCTTTCAAGACCATTCAGGCATCTTCTTTCTCTACTAACTATTGTGCTAGTCTTGGTTTCTTCCTTCCTGCAGCTTGTGTTAATTACATGGCTTGTTCGCACGCAGAGTCCGGACGGGGATGTCATAGACTGTGTTCTATCTCATCTTCAACCTGCTTTTGATCATCCTGCGCTTCAAGGCCAGAAACCTCATTTTGTGCAGGAGGATCCGCCGGAGAAGCCAAAAGGCTATAAATATACAGAAGCAGTGGCTGAATCTGAAAGCTTCCAGTTATGGGCAGATTCAGGTGAATCCTGCCCCGAAGGGACTGTTCCAATCAGAAGAACTAGGCAGAAAGACATACTAAGAGCAAGTTCTATTACAAGATATGGAAGAAGACACGTAAGGAGAGACTCAACAGGCAGCGGCCATGAGGTTAGTAAAGGCAATTAGTTTTCCATTACAAAGCTTAATTAATATAACTTGATATATCCCTTTTGCAGCATGCTGTTGCGTTTGTAAAAGAAGACGAGTATTATGGAGCAAAGGCAAGCTTAAACGTGTGGGCGCCTCGTGTGAGCAATAAATATGAGTTTAGCTTATCACAGATATGGGTAATCTCGGGTTCTTTCGGCAATGATCTAAATACCATCGAAGCTGGTTGGCAGGCATGTCCCTGGCCTAAACTACTTTTACTTTCAGTCATCAGCAGCATGGCAAATATGAATAATTATTACAGTCATTCATGTTTCTTCAGGTTAGCCCTGAATTGTATGGAGATAATAACCCTAGGTTCTTCACATACTGGACTGTGAGTATAATAAATTAATATCTACCAATCCTTTAGTGTTGAACACAAGAGTGTCTTCAAATGATGATTTAAGTTTGAATCTACAGACTGATGCATACGGAGCCACTGGCTGCTACAACTTGCTTTGCTCTGGTTTTATCCAAACCAATAACAAGGTTGCCATTGGAGCTGCAATCTCTCCAACCTCATCTTATAATGGCAGACAGTTCGATATCGGCTTAATGGTTTGGAAGGTACAAAGTTCTTAGGGAGAAGAAAATAAAATAAAGGCATAATGTCTTCAACTTTATTTCTTTGTTTTAACTTTTCAATATGCCTTTTTTTTTTTTTTGGAAACTACCTAAAATAGATTGAAAATTATGTCTCATCACCAATTAATTAATCTTTAATATTTTTAAATATATATATAATATATTTTTTAGTTTTACAAAAGAAAATTGAATGATTTTATATTTTTTAAATTTTTAAAAATATTAATTAATTTTTATAAGATATTAATTTCACAGTTCATGTTAATAAAATTAATATTTATTAATCTTTTCATTGAATCTTAGATAATTTAATAAAAATTCAAAAATTAAAAGAAATGAAAATTTAAATGAATAAGAATATTTTAAAAAAAGTAATTATCATAAAATAAACAAATGTGGCAATGCCTAGTTTTCGAGAAAGCAAGTTTGTATTTGTTGTTTTGATTAGCTTAGAAACACTTTTGCACCTCCAATATTCGGTGCCTTTGACTTGCTAGCCTCGAGAATACCGCGTCATTAAATGCACCTTAGATTTTTAAGCTTTGTTTAAAATGTAGTTTACCTCTAAATTTGCTAAAAACTATCATAGTCGACATTTGAAATTTTTACACTTGTTAGCACTACGTCATATATATTACTCGAATTTGTTAATTTTTTTATTTTTTTTATTCTTTTTACGACTTAACATGTAATTTATCCTCTAATTTTATTTAAAAATATTTAATTAATATTTAAACTTGTCTAAAAACTATTTAGCTAGTATCTAATTTTTTCTAAAAAATTATACTCTTTCTTAAATTAATTTGTATTTTAAAAATATTTTTAATTTTTAATTCATATTCGTCACGTGTTATATTGAGAGGATTGCATGCGTTATTATAGAATTGACCATCAATATCACATTAACACAAACTAATGATGTTAGTGCGAAAGTATCAACTTCGGTGACGGAATACAAGTTCAAATACTAAATATGCAAAAAAATTTAAGTACCAACTAAGTACTTTTAGATAAGTTCAAGAGACAAACTACGTATTAACCATTAAGTCTATACTACTAGTTTCAATCATTTTATTGGTTGAACTCTACATAAGGTCCCTACACTATGCAATGTTGTGGATTTAGTACTTCAATTATTATTTGATAGATGCTCTGTTAATTATATACATAGTACAGGGACCTTCTACAGAAATTTCCATATAAGATTGTGTGTTTCATTTCAGGATCCGAAACATGGAAATTGGTGGTTAGAATTAGGATCAGGAATACTGGTGGGGTACTGGCCAGCAATATTGTTCAGTCACCTAAGAAGCCATGCGAACATGATACAATTTGGAGGAGAGATAGTGAACAGTAGATCATCATCAGGAGGGTTGCATACGTCAACTCTAATGGGCAGCGGCCATTTTGCCCAACAAGGCTTTGGGAAAGCAGCTTATTTCCGGAACCTGCAGAGGGTTGATTGGGATAATAATTTGTTGCCTATAACAAACTTTCGCCTCTTGGCTGATCACTCTAATTGTTATGACATCACACAGGGAAGAAACAACCTTTGGGGAACTTACTTTTACTATGGAGGCCCTGGAAGAAATGTAAGGTGCCCTTGAGATTTCCTTTTAAACACACACACGCTCTAAGGGTAACTTTTTCTTTTTTAACTCACAATTCAACCCCGACGACTCAACTACAAGTATTCATTTCTTTAAAAAAAATGTTTATATTCATATTTTTAGTTTAGACTTTCATTCATTGTACAACACTACCCTATCCTTTATATGAAAAAAAAAGTAATAATAAATATTCCTATGAAGTTTTTTTATTTATTTTTTATATAAAAATATATAGAAAACAATGTAAACTTGGAATAAATCAAAAAAAATAAACTTACATGGATTCCATTCTCCATTTCCAAACCTTCAACTTTACTATTTTAATAAAAAAATTATAAAATTTATATGGATAAATTTGATTTTATTGTTTAAATTTATATTTAAGATTTTTTTTCTTTTTTTATTTCAAATTAGTATTTGAATTTAGTTTTCATGAAACATTTTAATATATAAAATGAGATGATGAGCACCAATTAAGTTGTTACACATGGTACATATAGTACCTACCATGTCAACAAACACATTAAAAATATAAAAATATGTTCAGAACCAAAAAAATATTTAAAAAAATCAAAATTTTCCATAAATATAAAGAATTATTTATTATTGAATTTTTCAAAAATAAAAAATACTATTAAAATTTATTTAAAATTTTAATAAAGTTTAAAAAAATTTTAGAACATTCAAAAAAAATTTAAAAAGAAAGTAAATATTTATTTAAAAAATACAAAAAAATTATGGAATTTGACCCACTTTGACTAGTATTGATTGATGTTGATCATCGACCAAAATCTTTTTCCAGTAAAATTTGAGCCAAAAGTAAGTAGTTTGATCGATAGCTAATTTAAATAGTCAGTCAACATGGTCAGAGTAAGTCAATGCTAGTCAAGCAGCTCAAAGTTGATATTTTCTGAATTTTTATGTATTTTGAATCTTTGATTTTTCTTTCGTAATTTTCAATGAAATTTTACATTTTTAAAATTTGTTTAAAACTTTAGTGGCAAATTATATTTTTAAATTTTTTTTATTTTTATAAATTTTAAAATACTTTTTTTTCTAATTTTATAAAAATTTAACTCATTTTCAGCTTTTATATATATATATAAAAAAAAGAATTAGGCGTGGTTTGGTTTCTGGAATTTCTTTTCTCTTTACATTTTCTGTTTCTATTTTGTTATTTTCAGAAAACAGTTATCATTCACCAGTTTTTTAAAAATTAATAAAAAAATTAATAAAAAAAATTATTTTTAATAATAAAAAAATTTTATATCCATTATATAAATTCGAACAAGTGTAACAAATTTAATATTTTAAAAATTATTATTTTTATCATTTTTAATTTTAAAAATAATTTTCAGTGAATTGTTTTCTAATTTCACGTATTTTAATTTTCAATTTTAAAAAAAAATTAAATAAAGATATTCTTTTTCAATGTTTTTCAATGAAAACGAACATGAACTATATTTCTTAAAACCAAAGGAAATCTTAGTTTTTATAATTTTTTTTGTTTTCAATGTGTTTACTGACATGCATTCAATTAAATTATGGGACATGTATACTACATGTAATAATATTATCTTATTTTAACAGTGTTACTAAAAGGAACTTAAATATGTGATTGAAGTGAAGTTAAAATAATTCAAAATATGTAAAACAAAATTATACATATTTTTTTCCTTTTCATTTTTTTATTGATACAGTTATACTTTTATTTTTGAAGCAAAATATCTACCAATAAATCACATTTTATTTTATTTTTTTATATTCCGGCAAAACAATATATTTTATCGGTTTCTTTCAAAAAAAAAAAATTATTTTCGTTGGGGACCTAATGTAACTTCTTGTTTTTGTCTTTGAACTTTGACACCCCCATGCGGGTCTCTATTTCTCTATGAAGCTATTTAAAAGTAATAATAATAATAATAATAATTTCGTTGAACTTTTCTATTTTGTCTTACTAAGGGTCTGTTTGTTTGCCGGTAAAATGTTTTCCGAAAAATGATTTCTGGAAAATGATTTATTTTTCTATAAAATGATTTACTGAAAATATTTTCTGGTGTTTGGATGAAACTGTGTAAAATATTTTCTGTTGTTTGGCAGATTTCCTGAAAATATTTTCCGTAAAAGTTATTTTTACATATATTAATAAATTTATATACATATTAATAAATTTTTATATTTTAAATTATTTTTACATATATTGCAATGATTTATTTATAAATAAATAAATTAAATTAAATATATAATAATACTCAATTATTAAGCTACAATATTAACCTTCATAAATTGAAAACAACCAAAGTCAGATAAATTATTTGTAATTGTGTTAAAAAATAAAAAACAAGGATTGAATAATTATAAATTAGCTTCCAAACCACAATTAATACTAGAAATTAATAATATTATCCAAATGCATAATTAGTAGTACACCACATAATAACAACATTGTCCAAGTGCATAACTAAATATTACACCACATAAAAGTATCAATATCTTCAACCTTGAGAAAATTTTTGAAGCCAAATTTTTTTATGCTTTTTATTTTTAACTAAAAAAGCTTTGGCCTCAGATTCATGACTCACTAGATAATCAAACACAGAACACAAAAAGTCATCATGAAATCCTTCTTCCTCCATCGACATCACTTGTTCGTAAAGCTGTGGTGTCTTATTCGCAGTAAATTGTTCCAAAGCATTAGCAATTTTGCCAAGTTGTTCACCCACAAATTTAACTTGTTCATCAACGACACTTTCTTGAACATTTTTTCTTTTACGTTTGGATGTGCCAGATAAAGATACATTTGTTCTTACCTCTTCATCCTCTTCATTGTAGCAGTCTAGAGGCACTGAATCTTGGTTACCATCATCCAAATCTATGTCAGCAAATGTTCTGGCAAAACTCCCTGTTGCCATATCTTTGCCAACAACCAAAGCCATTTCATCATAATGATCAATGCTTTTATTCAAAAATGGTTCATACTTCTTGTGTGTCTGTTGGATATTATACACAATTAGAATAACAAGTATAAAACAATTGAAATATACTTAACATACATATACATATATTACCATCACTGCTGCATCATATGTCACTCTATCACATGTGATCATTTTCATGTTATCATCCCATCCAAAACAACTTTCACCTCGAATTTTACATATAATTTTCCATTGGTTTTTTACAGTCCTCAAATGATTTTCCACATGCTTCGCATCGCATTGGACTTGGAACCTTTCAGAAATAGCTTCGACAACTCGTTCAATAGAAACTGTTTTGAAAGTATTAGAAGGCTTATTTCCCTTCTGGGCCTCCTCTGCTAGAATTTCAAGAAAAACATGTTACATCGGTTTTGTCCACCTGAATTGCTTGGAGGTCCCTTCTTTGTTGCCTTTACCCATTCTACATTAATAATTGTCATTGTCAATCATTTCGATATCCAACAAGCTTAAAACATAATAAATTCAATATCTAACAAGCTTAACATAATCAATATTTAACAAATTCAAGACATAATAATTTCAAAATCCAACAAACTAAAATTTTAATATCATTATCCAACAAACATTAACAAAAAAAGAACAATTTTAATACTAAAACATACATAACATAGAAACAACAAACCTAAGACCTAAACCTACCTAATATTTCTAGCCATATAATCAATCCACATAGTTTGTGCAATTTCGTCTCTCTTAGCAGACCATTCTCTTGCTTCTTCTCTTTCTTCTCGCTCCGTAAGAGTTGTCATTATCAAATCAGACTCAGACTCATCGTATAATCCTTGATTAAGTAAATCATTAGGATCAACTCCCATGATATGATTATGAATGATACAACAAACCAAAACTATATCTACTTGAGTTTGAAAATTCCAAAATGGTTCAGCATCTAATACACGAAACCGTTTCTTCAAAATCCCAAAAACACGTTCAATAGTGATTCGCAATGATGAATGTCGAAGATTAAAGAGTTCCTTTGCATTTTCAGGCCCCTGAGCACTAAACTCTTTTAAATGATATCGGACCCCACGATATGGGGTAATAAATCCATTTCGAATGCCATATCCAGCATCAGCAAGATAATATTTGCCTACAATTTTACAAAACATAATTAATACTAATAAATTATGAGCTTATTAGAACTATTTGGTATTTAATGATAATTATTACCTTTTAGAATTCTTAAGCCTCTTGGGCGTGAAAGTGCATCACTTAAAATACGAGAATCATGTGCACTACCTTCCCAACTAGCTAGAACATAGGAAAATTTCAAATCAAATGTAATGGCAGCCAATACATTTTGTGTCGTCCCCCCTTTACGGCTGCGAAATCTTCCTTCAATGCTAGGTGGAACAGATGCACGAACATGAGTTCCATCTAATGCTCCAATACAATCTTTAAAATAAGGATAAAACCTTCTATTGTTTCTGATTTCACTAGGAGTTGACTCATCAGGTGATCTAATAACTAGTTTATACAATTTCAAAATAGCTCTCAATACAATCCTAAAGTAACGGTGAACTGTCTCAGTTGATCTATAATATCTAGATCCAATCACTCGAAACCTTACATTATGACCAATTATATGTAAAAATATCAGTACTTGCTCCCTAATATTCACAGATTTAGTTGATTGTAATAAATTATTCCTACTAAGAATATCGCACAAATTAAAAAAGGCAATCAGTCTCATCCTTATCATATTAATACAATGTTGGTCACCACTATATAAAATACTATTAATATAATTTTCTCTTTCATAATCTCGATTCACACGAGGGTGAGAAGTAATTTCGTTCATAGTTTTTAATTTTTTAATCCAAAGAGCCCCAAAACCTAAAACTGAAGCCAAGACTGCAACAATTACATTTTGATGTTGACTACGATCCATCTACACAAAATAATGCCACACAAATATTTGATCACTACAAAAAAGGTGCAAGCTTTTCATAAGATCACATATATGAATAAAGCTACCATGACTAAAATGCATACATACATATATGAAAATTGATATCTAATACACTAGTAGCTCATGAAGATATCCAAAAGTCAAGACTTTAAAGATATATATTTATTAAAATAATTATAATGACTGAAATTATTTTTTATTAATTAAAAAAGTTGAAAAAAAACCTTTAATAATATCAAATTTTTATTAAATCTATGTTAGTATATATTATTTTAGGTTGAATTATGGTTACTATTTATTTATTATATTTAAATTTATGAATTAATGGTCAATATGCGCACTCAAAATTATTATGTTGAACATGAATTTTTCTACTCGGCCAGCCTGCTTTGCATATTGTTATTGCCTTATTGGTTAAATGGTTGATATATTGGGTGGAACGATTTAAAATATGTCTGTTATTATAATGTGAATGAAATAATTCAAATTAGTTAGAATATTTTATTCTTTAGAGCTTTGCAACAAAGACAAATTAATCAGCCAAGTGTGTATTTTTTCTATTCTGGGAGTGGGGTGCTAAGGTATTTGTATAATGAATCATCTTTTCGGTAAGATTATATAAACTCGAGAATGATTTGAGTTGTAGTTCGAGAGATGAAAGCAACCAGAAGGGGACATTGACGTTAACTGTTAGTTAAATTGAGGAAGAAATGATGATTCTTAAAAATTTATATTTTAATTTGATATTACTTTATTATTTTATTTTTATAATATCATTAATTCATGCTAAATGTTATTTTATTTTATTATTTTTTATCTGATACTAATACAACTAGAATTCATGTTGCCCCAATAGAGAACTAGAAATCAACTAGCATACACCCAATATCAGTCTCTGATCAATACACGAGAGTTCTCAATACCATAGTGAATATGAAAATCTCAACACAAAAAAATCAAAGAAAAGCTGGAAATAAATAGTTAGAGAAAGATGATTCAATCTTCTAGCATTCTAATTGCACATCTCTCAAAGAGAATGAACATCCTATAAATAGAGCCAATAGCAAGAGAATTACTCAAGTCGATTTACTCAAGCATTACAAGGACAATTAGCACATATTTTGCCAAAGCAGTTTATACATACCTTATAGTAGTTATCCACACATGCTTTGCAAAGACAATGCATAAATAATTTACAGTTACACATGACTATCCTACATAGTAATCTGATTCACAAAGAAAATTTCACAATAATCTAATTCACAGCACATACCATCGAATCGGCAGCAGAAAAATCTAACAAAAATTCCATTAAAAAACAGAAGAATTACCTGAAACAACAACAGAATCTTGACGAACATCAACAAGAAGGTGAATCTGAAGAAAGATCAAAAGAAAAAAAACCAGTTAAAATTTCAGGCATAAAATCGGCTAAAGAAACAAAGAAGGCATAAAATTTTCCCTATAAGACTAAGCACATCAAGTAACCACAAGTGTTTTCCCCATAAGACTAAGCACATCACAGCACAATATATAGTTTTCAAAGTTAAACACTGCACAGTACAAAACCATTGCTACAATTAAATAATCCCACAAATAAAGAGGAATCAAGAAGACAAGCAACCACAACAATCATTTAAGGAGAAGGTTAAGGATTACACAAGTATCTAGTTTGAAAGTTAAACACTGCACAGTACAAAACCATTGCTACAATTGAATAATTGCACATCCAACTAATTCAATTTATTAATTATTAATTATTTTTATAATTTAGTTGAGTTTTCAAAGCATTTAAACATTAAAAGATATATAATAATATCAAATGCGACTACCTTCACAATTCAATTGGTTGAGCTAAAAGAGCATTCACTAATATATATGATAAAGCTCAGGTATGAGAATATGAAAGCATCAATTCATGAATGGGAGAAGGAAAATAAGGTGAGAGCCAAAGTCAAGATTTTCAATAGGAGAAAAGTGTTGTGATCCCTACTTGAGATTCAAAGAACACATATTCCTTACTGCTTGAAAACTGTTTTGCTAAATCCTATGATGGATTGGTTGAAGTACAGAAAGAATTGGAGAAGACATTTGTAAATCAACAACAAGATAATGTAACTTCAATTTCATACCTATACATTTTAGAGAAGAAGATAAAACGATTATCCAATGTTCAATCTTTCGAGTTACTTCAAATTTGATTAATTCAGTTATTCGATGTAAACTATAATGAGTGCTTGCTGGTCTAACTATGTGACAGTACTAATTAAGTTAGTGAACTCTTTTTATATGTTGATTTGACCTGCATGGACTTCTGCTTCATGTACATATTTAAGGTATATTTTTAAGCTTTGACTAAAACTTTATGATCACTATATATATGCTGTTAATCCTAAAAATTTATGATCAATGTATAGTATACATATAACACTATTATTTGCTAAACTACCTTATACACATAATAAATAATAAGGTGCTCACGAGTACAAAAAATGAAAAAGAAAAAGAACATGTAAATAAATATAGACGAGAGAAAACAGAAAGTCAAATATATAGTCCAAGTTCAATCCGACCTACTTTGGAAGAAGTAAAAACAGAAATTATGACATGAAAATGCACATGAAGGGGAAAAAACTTTCATTTTGGCTCTACTAATTACTTCATTCTAAACTCTTGGTAGTTCATTCATACAATCACCAAATCATGTAGTCCACATATAAAATTATATAAATAAGATTCCGCTTGCAGTTTTTGCCAACCATGTGTTTGTATCCTCATAAATCCGTTGATCCTTTGTAGGATAGACATGCCAATTATTAAGTAGTATCAACTTGCTACAGTGTGGGTCACTCCTTACACCAACCAAACAATCAATAAAAAACAAGCTTGAGATCAAGCATCATAAGGCATCTCTCTCTCATCTCTTTCACTAAGCTAAGATTCTTTGTTTTTTTTCATAACCAATAATCCTTTACTAGCTTCAGCATTAGAGAGTGATTGGAGTGTCAATTCCGATATTTTTTAGTTTATATTTTAATCTTGCAAATCAAATCTAGCCCCTTAAATACCACAATAAGCTCGATCCATGCCGGTTCAAAGAAGACTCTAACATTTAGGTGTATATGTTAGAATCAAATTCACGACCACGTGTGTTAAGCAACTATTTATTCAGCTTACTTTAATGCATTATTTTTCGATAAATATGAATCACAAAAAAGACTCAGCAATGTAAGAACCATAAACATGCATTTCCATTCATTTAACAACTTTTTATCATTATAAATAGCTACATCTACGTCCTCCCATACTTTTGATTCTAATAGTATGGCACAATATTTCAGCATGTCTAGAAACCATAGTTGCATGCATAATGTCTTCTTAAAAAAAAACCCCAAAAAACCATACAATTTGTGGATTAACATAGCTCAATTAGAAGAAACAGGGTTCATTGTCGACAAAAACTTCTTAAGGTCATTGAGGTAATTGTGAAATTTAACATTCGAAATATTTGTTTTTAAGGTAAGTACCTAGGTTGAAGGTGGCGACTGCTTGCTCGATGCGAATGAATAGCCTACTTTCTTTCGTACCCAGGAGAATGGGAATTTTCCAACTGACCTTCAGAGATGGGAATCAACTTGCCTGCTTCTATGCGTTTTCCTTAAGCGCTAGTTCTGCTTTCGCTGGATTCTAGAAAGGCGTTTGTTCTTTGACCCCATGAGAGGCAACTCAATGGGAGCTGCTATAGAATCTGAATATGGCTTTGCTACTTTCAATCTTGACTTTCTTCTTTCTGGCGTGACTACTTCTTGTACTTCAAAATAAAACCCCTGAAAATCCCCCCAAAAAAATGGTAACTAAAGAGCCAAGACCCGAAAAAAAAAGCTATGCAGGAAGAGGAAAATGCCTGCGAAAGAGAGAGAGAGAGATTGAATGAGAAAGAGAGAAAGAGAAGGAGAAAGGAAACGAAATACCAGCAGCAAGAGAAGGGGCCTTACCTGGATGAAGGAGAAGCACGGGAAAATGTCTTACAGAAATTGAAACGGTAAGACATTTTCCCAAAATGTAAGGGATTTTACGCGTGATTTGGAAAATGTTTTCCAAATGGAAAAGGTTTTCAAGCTACCAAACACTGAAAAATAAGGAAAATATTTTCCGGAAAATAAAATACAACCAAACAAACAGACCCTAAGTTTATTGTTAAGAGGAAAACATTTGTTTTTCGAAATTAATAGACAACATAGAAATATTTTTACCGCAAGTTTACAAATGAGAAAACACAAGGGTGAAGAAAAATAGAGTAAGAGTTTGATCGAATCGCGTGAAAAATTTTCGAGTTAGTTAAGTTGACGAGTTTTTTATCATTAAATTTTTATTTAAATTTTTTTCAAATGTAGTAGAGTGAAATGAAATTCAAATCAAATCGTTAGAGTTAAATTAAAAAAATTAAACATGTTAAATTAAAATCTTATTACAATATAACTAATTACATGTTAGAGCACATAAATTTGAAACCGTATATGTTTGAAAACTCTTTCAAAGCAAAATAAAAGACTTTAATTTGATAAATTTAAATTGATAATTTACTTGTTTAGGTCCTCAAAATTATTATTTTTGAAATTTTTTAACATTTTATATATTCTTTAAAATTTTATTTTTTTAATTTTTATACTTTTTTAATGGAATATTTGAAAATTATTTTGAATTTTATTTTTGTAATATTTGTTGAAATAAATCAATTTGTTCATTTTTTAAAATTGATAAGGAACAAAAAGATATTTACATCAATTTATTATTTGAATTACTCGAATAATAAAATTCAACTCGAATAATCGAATAATTTAAATAGCTCAACTTAATTAACTTAAAATTAAAAAAAAAATCGATTTCTTTTTTGAAATTAAATAGTTTTTCTCACCCTACCCTTTTAACAGTTGCCATAAAATATATAGTGGCAAATGTTTCAAATATATATAGTGAAACCCTGCATTGGCTAATAGGCATTTGGAAAATCTATAAAGCTTAACAAAACTTTGTGTGCATAGGAATCCTCATTCAGAAGGCTGTTGTGATAATAAGATAACATTCATATATAGTTTTCCATGTGAGCATTGAAGAATACACTGAAATTGTGAAGAACAAAATCAATCTTCTTTACCATATTAAACAAATGTTTGGGTTCCCAATAACATTGATGAATGCAATGCCAATTTAAAGTGCAGAACAAGGTGGAATGCAGCCAAATTCGATGCAACTACTCTGCCCTTCCATATACTATCCTAACAATGCTTCCTTTCAAACCCTTAAATCCAACCGTTTGAATTTACGTTTTTTTAATTATTGCAATAATGTCTGCTAATAAAATATTTTATAACTATTTACTTATACTACTCCAAAACTTCAATTATTTTCTAATAAATTATACTGAAAGTCACCCAACAACTATTAAAGTTTCTTTTCCTCAATCCATTCTTGCCCTAGCGGCGGCTCCTCTTTTCGGTGGCATCTGCTGTCCACTCCGGTCCAGGGGCACCGTCAAACAGAAGCTCTACCTTTGCTCTTCTCTAGAAATTCAGCCCTAAAACTATGAAAACTCAAACCAAAGTCCAAACAGAAAATGGGATCCAGCACCACTCGTCCAAGCGCCTATTCCGGCTACGGATTCCCCTAATTGAAGATGTTCTTTCCACCATTCGGCTTCCTTGTGCTCATAATTCATTGAGTCATGATCTTGATTTTATTTTATTTTTCTTTACCTATTTTTAGGTAGAACTTGTTGGTGAATGACAATCTAAATGTACCATAGTAATATATTGAATAATTTTAAGTTTTTATAATAAACTATTAAATTTAATAATGTCCACAGACACAATTATTTGAATTGAAATTTGTTTTCTAAAGATAAAGATTAATTTAAAATTGAAATACTTAATGCAATAATTCATGAGTATAATAATTTAATTTTAAAATTAAAATAAAAAAATTGCTGCAAATGTAAGTTATGGAATTTCATAAGGAAAGTTTTCTATGATTTCGATCAATAAATTTAGAAAGTAATCCCAAATTTGAAAATATAAATTATTTTAAAATAATAATGGAAAAAATTAAAATATGTAAGGTTTTTGTATTAAAATTTTTTAAAAAAATAAAAAAAAATGTCAAAAGGTGTTTTATTTAAAAGGATTTTTAATTTTGTAAAGCAGTAAGACCATGTATGAAAAATTGATTCATGTGGAAGGGTCTATGATGACATTTTCCCCTTCTTAATGCGGTGTTGTGAATATGAAAAGATCTTTTTTCTGACAAAATTAACTTCTTATTTCATTTTATTGTTTAATTTTCATAAAAGCTTTAAAAAACGATTTCTGAGGTTTCATTTCCAGATCTGTTTCTAAAATATACATCTGTTTTTAATTGTTTTAAATAGAAGATTTAAAAAACGATTTATGGGCTTTTTAAAAATAAAATACCTTTTCTTTACTCACAAAACTATGATTAATTTTCGTTTTCAATCGCTTAACTAAAAAAGTTACAATTTGATTATTAAACTATGCAAAAATTTTCATTTAAGTTATTGGGCTGTAAAAATCGATGCTACATATAGTTTTCTCCGGTAGCTTTGCCTGCAACAATTAAATGCTTTCTTTCGTATTCTCTTCTATAGTTCAGATTTTTGTTTCATGAAATAATTTTAGATGTTACAAATTTATAAACCAAAATTCAAACAATTTTTTTATCGATCTGTGACACTGATCGTCAAATCGACTTAGATCTAAGGTATATTCTTCTACTCATTGATAGGTACTAATCCATAGTACTAATCGTTGAATTGCCGCTTGAAACTCGTTGATAGAATTTTTTTAAAATAAAAAAATTTAACAACCTATTGAATTAAATAAAATCATTTTAATAGTTTAGCGACTTAAATGAAAATTTTTAAATATTTTAATGACTAAAATATAATTTTTTTAGTTAAATGATCAAAACGAAAACTTACGCCTAATTTATTGAGTAATGATATAATTTTTCTTTTAAAAAACCATACATGGGTTTTTATTTCCTAATTTGAACATACATGTTTTTTTTTAAAGTAAATGAACCATAAAATTAAATATTTTTCTATTTTTACAACGTAAAACAGATATTTTAAATAACATCGAGTCGAGAGTTTGGAAAAATATAATGTGCATATATATTTTTTGGATCGGGTAAACTTAATAGATTTTTGTATTTAATGATTTCAATATAACTGTATTTAGTGAATAAAATTTAAGATATATAATTTGCATTAATTTTATTTATTTTTAAAAAATATTATAAGATGTTTACCTTGTTTAGGTTAGACCTGCTCATAAGTCAGGCCACTTGACCCTCTCGAAAAGTGGAAGGATTTGGGTAAAAATATAAGTTTGAAAAATGGGTTTTGACAAAAAATAAAGCTCATTTAGAAAACGGACCAGGCCTCGGGTAAGATTTTTTGCTTAAGTCCAACCCTTCCCGAATATGCCAAAAAAAAAATAGTTGATGTCATTTTTACGGTTTTCTTACTTTTTTTATTGTTTTGTTGCTATTTTCTTTTTTTTTTCACTATTTTGTTACAATTTCACTATTATATTGCTACTATTTCGATGTTGTACAACTCTTGTATAATTGTTAATTTTGTTACTATTTTAGAGGTATTTGTTTGTTAAATTGCACCTATGTTAGTGTTATTTAAGTATACTTTTTTTAATTTATTTTCAAATTGTTGAGAAACATTTATTTTAATATTTTTAGTATTTTTGATAATTATATATATTTTTAAAAATTATATAAATAATAATAAATAATACAGGCAGGTAGGACTGGGCCCAAGTTTTAGCATTTTTATTCTGGTTGGGTTTGGATAAAATTTTAAGCTCATTTTTCAGGTCAGGCTTGAGCCTTAGCAAACGAAATCGGACTCGAATTTTAGCATTTTAATCTGGGCCGACCCATGAGCATGTATTGTTTATTTAGATTTGTATTCTATCATTTCAAGATTGTATTAAGATAAACTATTATTACTTTGTTTATTTAAAACTAATGTATACAATATTCATACTATAATTTAAGCTCGTTAATGAAATGGTGTTATTCTCAATCAGGTTATTAATTCAGTTAAAAAATTATGAAAACATCTTTTTATAATTAAAATAAGTTATATTATTCGAGAGTACTATGATTTTTTTATTAAAAAATATATATATGGTAATATTTGAATTCGAACCAATTACTTTAATAAAAATTTTAATTTAGCACTCAACTAAAATTTTATTTCAAAGTTTTTAGTCATTTTAATTTTATTATGCAGGCTTTGTTACCTCACCAAATATATATATTCAATAATGTATTTGATTGAGGTGATGTCACAAGTTAACTTAACACCGACTCAATATTGATAATAACCCCATGATAAATTATTTAATCTAAATTTTTTTAATTTTAATATTGTAAATATTTCATGTATTATTAATCAATTTCAATACATACGTTTCATTATTTATTGTATTATTTTTAAACACAAATTTATATACTAAACTTATGGTTTCCACAAGCACCGTGTGTGATAAAAATTTTAGTATATGTTATATATTTTGTTTATATTTCATTACTCAATTTTAAAATATTTATTAAATTTTAAAGACATATGTTATATTCCTTTCGAAATTTGGATTCTATTGAACTACACCTATTGTGGACCTAGTTGGGCCCCACCTTTTCTATAAATGTCTCAAGATCATTACTTAGTGTTTGTTTAATATTACTTTTAAGAAGTGCTTTTAATAAGTGAAGTAGAAAAATGATTTTGAGAAATACTTTTAAAAAATTTGACTTAAGTGTTCAGTATTTTTGTCAAAAATTACTTTTGAGAAATAAATTATTCATTTTAAACATGATGTTATAAAGTAACAAATATGTATTTAAATAATGTTCAAATTAGTTAATATTATGATATTTTAGTAACAATATAAAACATAATTTATTATAATTTATTGTTAATATTTTAATATATGAAATATAAATTTTAAATATTTTTTTAGCAATTAATATTAATTATTTACAAATTTTAATCCGAATATATAAATCATATTTTAAATATTAAAATATAACAAATAAAATTTTAAATATATAATATTATATATTTAAAATAAATTTTAATAGGAAAATAATTACATCATGTATAGGGAGGATACTTCTAAAACCGTTTTTGCCATAAGCAAAATCTAGAAAAGTTCTCTCTTAAGCTAGCACAAAATTTCTCCCTAAAAGTGTTTTTTGTCTCAAAAGTACTTCTTAAAAGTAATGCTAAATTGATCCTAAATAGATAATTTAGTTTTTGTATTATTAAAAAAATTAAACAAGATCAAATTTGAATTAAATTAATATTATTGTATAAAAAATTTCATTTACTATTTAATAAAGTTAATATATTTAAAATATTTATGGTTTTTAAATAAAAAATTTTGTTTAGATTTGAATTGCAATGGAAAAATATAATTTTCAAGATATTTTTTTATACAAAAAATGTTAACTTTATTACAATTTCTACTTATTTGATTCTTTTTAATGGTATAAAGGCTAAATTGATCTATTTTATAATAGAGAGACTAATTTGATCTAGTTACAATAATACAAAGATCTCTCAATTACTTAACCCATTTTAAATCAATCTTAAACTTTAAATTATTTCAAGTTTATATACTTTTTGAAAATTTAAATTCAATCTCTATATTTTTATTTCTAAGGATCTAATCCCTCTATTTTTCGGATTTTAAAATTGAAGTCCAAATGTTAACGTTGATAAAATTATTTTGTTAAATTCAAATTTATTACAACGACATTTTATAATTGCATTACTACCAAGTGAGTATTTTTTTTATTCAAAATGTCGTACCAATAAAATTAACAGGATTAACAATTAAATTTAAATTTTAAAATTAAAAAAACTAAATTATTGAAAATAAAAATACATACACTAAATTCTTAATTTATAAAAAATACATACACTTATACTATATTTTAACCTATTTTTTCACTCACTTTGTGAATAAAATCTAGTATATTTTAATCATCTGATTTAAACGATTTAAATGTCAACCGATTCAATTTACTATGTAATAAAAAAAACATACAAACAAGTCTTAGAAAATAACAAAATGCAAACCAAGCCATCATTTACAGACAAAAACACTTGCCACTTATATGGTTCAAAAGATGTACAAAAAAAAACTCTAAAACATTGTTACATAAAAATTCAGACATGAAAGAAATTAACAATCGTGTTTACATTCCATTTTTAGAGAAGAGAAAGTAAATTTCTCTTATAGTTTTGAAAATTCTAAAAAAATCAATGGATTCAACTGATTTCTTCGAGTCCAACATCGGAACCACTAAAAGGTCAGATACCTGAACTCCTGAAAGTTCATAAGTAGCTCCTCATTCAAGTTCGGTCAGCAGTTCGCCATCATCTTCTTCCTTCACAAGATCTTTGAGATAGACACAACGGGATTGATCTCCACCTCGGATACGGAAGTTGTAGGGCGGTACCCATTTTACGGAAACTTGTTGATCAGCTATCTTACCACTCAAAAGTGCTTCTGTGATATGGAAAGCCTGTAAAATTACGATGTTAAAATCGGAGGCGAGTAAAACCGATTCATATCTCACAGAGGTGTACTCGAAACTTTAAGTTTTCCATATACGTAGAGCATTATAGATCTTCGAGAAGACAGAGGATTGCAAACCACATTGAAAACCATGGAGTTAAAATCTAGGGTTAATGGCACTAAACACCCTCAAACTATCATAAAGATTCCAAATTAATCCTTAGACTTCAAAACACTCTATTGAATACTCAAATATTAATCTTGTATCAATCAGGTCATTCTGGGTATAAGTAAGGCCTTTGTATTAAGAACAAAATTGCATATTGCCCCTTCTACTTAAAAAATAACCAATTTATTCCGTCTATATTAGATCAAGGAGTAAATTGGTCATTCTGATAAAATTTCATCTATTTTTATTGTTGAAAATTGGTCATTATACGTCAACATGAGGTACACATGGCACACCACGTGGCACTAGTCATTTTGTCAACCACGCCAGTTTTTAATACTAGAACTAGATTAAATTTTTAACAGAATAGACCAGTTTACTCTTTGATCTAATGTACAAAACTGATTTGACCTTTTTTTTCGTAGAGAGATTCTGTCACAAAGAATAGTGGCCTCCCTGATATTTTTATAGGTCATCCAGTCATTCTAATTGTCAATTTAGGCATTAAATGTTGTTCGGATATGACATCAAACATAATTAAAACATGTAAGTGTACCTACCTCACAATCTACTCGGATATGGCGTGTTAAAGAAAACGGACACGTCAATAAAATTTAAGGGGTTAATTTTCTTTAGCACGACATCTCATGTTATCATCATCAAATAAAAGAAGCTTCCATTCCGCCGGTCATCGAAGAATTTCAGTTCTTCAAAGCTTATTAGAACCAATCTTCAACATAAACACGAATTCCACAACATGAACAACCAATAGCGATATCTATCAATTAATAACTTAAGCCAAAATATTTCACTACAACACTAAACACTATTTCGACATGATCCAAGACGAAAATGAATGGTAAAGAAGTTTAGCGGCACTTGAAGGTTGTTAAGGCAGTAATGTAGTCCGATCAAGTTAAGCAGAACATTCAGCTTTGGTTTCAACAGCAGCATTTGAACATCTCTGAAACCGAACTGCATCATTTCCAGGCAATTGATCGCATGCAGATAGTCTACAGCCTCGAGTGAACCGAATTGCGAGCATTGTTCCACCAAATTAATGACGGATTTGGCTTGACGCTTCTCCTCTTCGTGCTGCTTTAAAATCCTCGCCAGTCCTATATCATATACATCTCACAAGTTTCAAACACCAATCCAAAGGAATTGAATTTTTTGCGTAATCAACAAAAGTAATAGTTTGTTTGGTAGGAGGGAAAGGGAAAAGTCACAATTTTTCCATCATTTTCTTTGTTTGGTAGGAAGGAAGATAGGAAGAGTGAAGTAAAATACGTGGATTTACAGTTTTCCTTCCCTCAAAATCCTATCTTTCCAAGTGTAGAAAGAAAAAATTTAAGCAAATAAATTTATATGAAACTTTACCTTCCTTTCACTCCAAAATTTTCTTTCCTCACCATTTTTACCTTCCCTCCATTTTCCTTCCTTTTCCCTTCTACCAAACAAGTATAAAACTCATAACTAGGGGTGTAATCGAGCCGAGTGCAGCTTGAATAGTGGCAAGCTCAAGCTCAACTCAAAATTCAAGACTCAACTCGAACATCAATTTCCAAGCTTCAGCTCAGCTCTAGGCATAATCCAGATACTTGAGCTTGATTAAGCTCGATCTGTTCGTAATTAAACTCTTTCTATATAATAAGGGTAAAAATGTAACTTCATAAAGGAAAAGCCTATGATATAAAATTATACTAATAAGGAAAAGCTTATTAGACTCGTAAGCCATCCAATTCGAGCTTGGCTCTATAGTTACCGGATCAAATTCGAGTTGTTCCAAGTCAATCTCCATAGTTTATGAGCACCAATATTTCATTTACACCCAAGGTAACCTCACTAAAAAACACCCAGGTCAAAGCTATGAAACAAAAGCAATTAGTCCAAATCGACTTCAATGGGGAAAAAAACACTATATTTTTACGGACATTAAAAACTTAACCCAAAAAAGAAACAAAAATACAACCTTGAAGTTAGGGTCTTTATCAGCTTCGTATAAAAGAGGCCATCTTTCTTTAAAAAGCGACTCCCATAAACAATCCGACCTGCATATTTCTTGCCAATCCCGAGAACAACAACCCGATGAAGAAAGAGTCGGTACCTAAAAACCCGAATACCCAACAATCAAACATCTCATTTACATTCAATTCAATACCCAGAAAAGGAAAAAAAATGAAATGAGATAAAGCAAGTAAACGAACCTCAAGGGAAGATGCAATTTCGAGAGCTATCTCTTTTGGTAGTGAACTGGATGCGTATCTGATTGACTCATGGGTTTGTTCTTTTTGGGATTTTTTTTGAACCGGGATTTTGTGTTTTGTCTGATTCTTGTCACCTAGGGCATTTGGAATTTGGCTCTGTTTTGAGATTTTGTCATTTTGCGAGGTTCCCCGTGATCTAAACCTATAAACTACATCGTTTTAGGTACATAAACTCCTCAATAACTTGTTGAGAAGTGGTTTTAACAAATGTTTTAGAAAATGGCTTCGGGAAGTACTTTTAAAAATTTTGATTATTGCCATCAAAATGGTTTTGAAAAATAAAATATATATTTTAAACATGATTTATTAAAAATAATAAATATATATTTAAATAATGTTTAAATTAATTAAGATTATAATATTGTAATAAAAATATAAAAAATAATTTATTAATATTTTAAGATGTGAAATATAATTTTTAAATATTTTTAAACAATTAATATTATTTATCAAGTTTAATTTAAATATATAAACTACATTTTAATATAACCAATATAAATATTATATAGATACTTTATAAGGGTTAATTTTTTTTTCCTTAAACCGTTTTTTTGCCAAAAATAGAAACTAGAAAAAATTGTTTTTATTTTTAGATTCAAAAGTTTGTCTATTTAATATTACTTATAGCTCCAAAAATATTTTTAACCTCAAATATTGTTGAACCCTAATGACTAATGCACTACCACTTTACCTGATCCCTCTACTGTTTTTACTCTCATACTCTTAACACATATGCATAAGTAGCTTTTAAACAGGAAATCAAATAAAATGATCTTCTACAATATATAAAAATGAAAACACATATATCTGATATCAAACTAATCTCATTTATATGGATAAAATAAATATAATGTAAAAGATTAACTGTCTTTAAGAAAACATCCATTCTTTTTTCATCTTTACATTCATTATAGTCAAAACTCTGGCCTAAATTGTTAAGTGAAGTGAAAAAATTATATGAAAGCAACACCAACGGTTAAACATAGCTTCAAAATATTTTAAAATTTAATCACGGAATTTTCTTTAAAGTCCTAGTTTAAACTATTTAATTTAAAAATAAATTATATTAATATGTCACGATTAATTTAATAAGTAAACTAAAATTTTATTATTTATCTTAAATTCAAATTGTAGAAATAAATAACATTACAAGTTGGTTTGTTTACGGTATAATCCCAAATAAATATTAAGAAAATGTAAATCAAAGTCTAGGGATATATATATCAAGATTTAAGCGTACGGATTTCTAGAAATAATTCAATTATTCCACATTTATACCCACTGCTCTCTCCAACTACTTCATGCCTCCATGTATTACATCCCCTCTAATTTTTACATTCGTTTTATCTACATTTTCCTCACAAGTATCCTTACATCTGAGTGAAATTTTTTTAAATTAATCGAATTGATAAATTTTATTTTATTATTTTAATTTATTTTATTTTTTAAAATTAAATAAAATTATTCAAATTATATTTAAAAAAAATAAACATTCCACTTTTCCAATTTCGAGCCCAAGAAAATATTAAATAGACATTACCAAATTTAGGAATAAATAATTAGTTCAAAACAAATGGAACAACATATGAAATTGCTCGGGTGTCAGCTTATAATTGATGACACAGGGTAGCAAAAAACCCTTATTTAAAACTTTTTCTTTAATTTTTTTAAAATCTAATTTAATATATATATA
Organism: Gossypium hirsutum; assembly: GCF_007990345.1. Lineage (NCBI taxonomy): Eukaryota > Viridiplantae > Streptophyta > Magnoliopsida > Malvales > Malvaceae > Gossypium > Gossypium hirsutum. Next base: position 36,438,543 of record NC_053433.1, read on the forward strand.
TATCAAAATAATTAAATTCATTATTATCACTATTTTTAATATCACCATTCATCTAAATAGATCATTATACAATGAATAGATGATATATTTACCTCGACAACAGGGGTAGCACCAAGGGCCCTAAAATGGAAAAAATCACATTAACCACTTTATATTTTACAAAATTAAAAATAAATAAAATACCAAATTACACTTTGACTGTGCTGTAATATTAACAGATAGAGAAACAACACCTGAACCTCAAAGAATAAAAAAAAGAGAGAATATCAAAGAGAAGAAACAAAGAATGATTTCTTTCACTAAATTTAACATGAATACAAAGAACCTACAGCTATAGTAGTTATACTAACCTTTAACAAAGAAGATGAGTAACAACCTCAATCAACTAACTCAATGATTTATTAACAATTTAATTATTGTAATAGTTCATTCTGTTTAACTGCTAATAATATTTTTAAAAATATAAAAATATAAAATATATAATAATAAAATTGTTTTTTATTCTAAAAAATTGCATAAGCCTCCAAAAAATAATTTCTTAGTTCACCAAGTAGAAGAATGATTTGTTGGTGTTGGAGACACAAACCTTGTTCCTTTTGCATAAGAAGTGACACAGGTAACAACAGCTAGTAGCTGATCTTTGGGCTTACATGCGGTTGTCTCTATGGGCTTTGTTGTAATGTTAAATTTTGTTTTCTTCTTTTCTTCCTAATTACCTTAAGTTGTTCCATATTATAATTTGAGATTTTGGAATTTTGAAGATAATGTTATAAGATGGGATATTAACAAATGTCAAATCAGGGGCGGATTTAGGGGGCTGGCAGGGCCCTGGCTCTCCTAAAATGTAAAATTTTTATTTAACTCTTTAAATTAAAAAAAATTAAATTAGTAAAGGTAAAATTGCACTTTGCCTCCCTAAAATTATAAAAATTCGATTTAATCTTTTAAAAATTATAAAGATATAGACTATAAAAAATTAAAATTTCATTCAGCCCGTCTAAAAATTTGTTCTGGCTTTTCCGTTGTGTCAAATATAAATCAGAAATAAAGAAAATATAAAAAATTAATAATTCCAAGATCCAACTTAATGCTAGGGAATTTATAGAATAAATCAAATACTAGTACTCGATTTAATTCAATTAATAGATAAAAGTTTAATGTAAAATTAAAATTATTAATTTTTTTTCAAAGTTGACATTTTATATTGTTTAAACTATTAAAAGAATATTTATATTTATATTTTGAAAATTTATTTAATATACTGTGAATGAATTTTTTAGACTTTATAAGTGAATAGTGAGTTAAGCGTTTGACAAATGTATTATAGAGTATAATAAATTAATTACATAAATAAATATGATACTTGTCACAACCTCAACTTATTTGTAAAATCTAAAAAACTCTATTCACGGTAAATAAAACAATTACCTTTTATATTAATAATTAAATGTGAATTGAAAATTTTATTGCTTAATACTAATTTAAACAAAACCAAACCTTCCACTTTTAAGCATCATTACCCCTTTTAGATTATTGTCGGGGAGGCTGATGTTTTGTCCTCCCCGATTTGAGCCTAAATATGTAAATAGAAACATTTACTAAACATAAGTCATATCTTTTTGGGGTTTGCAACAAAAGTTGGAAAATTTAAATTAATTGGGCAATGTTAAGTGCATCTCTTCATTACTAAAAAAAAAAAAAGTTAAATAAAGGTTTTAAGTCAAATGTAAAATTGATTGCATGATCCTTAAGAATTCGGATTTAGTTGCATAGTTACCATCGACAGCTATTTCTTTTTCTCTTAAAAAAATCTCCATTTTTGTTATATAATATATTTAGAAATTTTAATTGTCTTGTTTTTAAAGTTTCAAACACGTGTTGTTTTTTTTTTTAAATGTAATTATCTAACACTTATTGATATCAATTGTTGTTTATTTTATAAAAATGGAAATTAAATAATAAATTTAAAAATACAAAACCGAATATAAACAATTATAAACAATTTAAAAGTGTACGACACCAATTTGGTTTGCAAGGGCCAATGGCGGAAAGCTCCAAACTTGTTTTGGCGGAGTGATGGGATTTGATTCTCTTATGTTTTCTAAAAATCATTTACAAAAATAATAGAAAAAAATTATGTTTTGATAGGTTGATGAATGGAATGTGAAAAAGTAAAGAGGCTGAATTATGAATTTTTAATTTTAAAATGATAAGTTGGATGGCCACAAACAGGAACTGAAAAATATTTATTGAGCAATAATTTTAAGATAAGGAGTGGATGATGATAAGAGATGAGATGGTCATCAATCGTAGCCGTTGGTATGTTCAATCTATGGATGTGAGAGGTGATCAATAGATTAAAAGGCAACCACACTATGATATCTCAAATTTTTATTATGTCTTAAATCACACCCTTCCCTTTACTCCACACCTAATCTCATTGTTTCACAGCACACATCTTCTCCATTAATCTTAATTATCTAAAATTGCCCCTACTTTCTCCTCTTGATATCATACTTAACCTAATAATCAATAATACATCCATAAAACTCAATATTGATGTCATCTAAAATTTTAATATTATTTTAAAAAAAATTAAAATAAATATTAATTTGAAGTGGGTTTAATTTTGGTATTCGAGTTTTACAAATGTGACACTTATGTTAGTTTTACCTATATTTGATAAAATTTATATATTTAATTAATCAAATTTCAATAAAAAATAATCAAGCGTATAAAATCCTAATTTTAAATTTCACGATTTTTTTCTCTAAAATAAATATGAATTAGATTGCTATTGTTGTTTTGAACAATGGCTTAATTTGTTTTTAAGGCAAAAATACACTTTATTACTGTATCAAAATGAAAGATATTTAATAAATTTTAGATTTGAATTCTGTAATACTTTTTTCTTCGTTTTGATAACAATAACAAATTTAATCAAGTAGAGGATGAAAATATTGATCCATGTTTCATAAGTTTGGTTCAAATGGAATGGAGGAGACTTTGCAAAGTGAAAAAGAAAGGAAGTTGCTATATATGAATGAATTATGCAAATATGTGGGAGACATAATCATAAAAGGAAATTGCAAAGAATACCAATCCTTCCCCACAAGTCTCTTGACCAACCACAATAACATACCTAGAGATCAATTGAGGCATGCAACAAACTAAAACTACTTTTAGTCTACCAAACCTACATATATGCAGACTCTGCTCCACACCCAAAGTTTGTTCACAAATAATTTTAAAATTTAATTTCTCATTTCCTATTTAAAAAATAAAATAAAATATAAAGTATACTAATACAATACTTAAGCCCAGCTTGAAACCTTTTCGGGTCAGTCCATGAACACAGGGGCGAAGCCAGGGGTTGGCATGGGCCCTGGCCCCCCTAAAATGTAAAGTTATATTTTAGGCTCTTAAAATTTTTTAAAAATTTTAAATTAGTAAAGATAAAATTACACTTTGGCCTCCCCTCTAAAATTATAAAAGTTTGATTTAATCCTTTACAAATTATAAAAATACAAACTATAAAAAATTAAAATTTCATCCAGCCCCCCTAAAATTTTTTTCTAGCTTCACCCCTGCATGAACACTTATGATAATATAGACTTAGCAATAACCAATATTTAGTTAAAACTTAATTTAAAATTACATATATTATATATGAGAGTGGATAGTGACACATTAGAGCTAGAAAAGATAAATGAAACTAAGTAAGATTTAAACAAATACCCGTATTTATATATTTAAAATATTTATTATGAAATATCTATGATTTTTTAAAATATATATATTATTAAAATATTAATAAATTTTCAATAAAATATTAAGAATATTACTTAAAATTTTAAAAATTCCATGTTAAAATTTATTATTAAAATAAAATTATAAAATTAAATAATTTTATTAAATTAACAATTTATAGGTATGTTTAATAATATTGAAAATTATAACATTTGATTTTAATATTGTTAAATTTTAAATTTTATTATTAATTTAATAATATTTGGCTTTATTTAAGATTAAATTTTATATAAAAAATAAGTTACCCACAAAAATTTAATTTTTAAAAGATGATTTGCGTTTCTTCAAAAGGAAAAATCATTTTTTTTAAAGAAAATGAGTTTATTTTCTATTCACTCATAAGTAATTTTTATTTGACCAGGATCTTTTCTAGGAAACAACCACAAAACATTTTCCCTAAGTAAATTTTCGTGAAATAAAGACCACCTAAGTTTGTGCATGTGATAGAGCAAATGACATGTGAATATCAACAAGTGAAGCCAAAACAAGTACGCTAGTTTTCTTAACCCATGATTAATTAAATTACTTTTTAACTATTTCTCAAAATTTTTGACAATTTTGTAATGTTTTATTAATAATATATTTATGAAATTAAAATATAAAATATATAAATTTAATTTTTAAAACATGATAATTGATATTAAATAAATAATAGTTTAAAAGACAAATAATATAATAGTAGATTTGTGAAATTCTATTTTTATGTATAGTTTGTAACTAAATTTTAATTATTAATTAGTAAATCTAAATTATTAATTAAACTTAAATAAAGTGACCAATAAATAATTTGTTGTAACATTGTTTATATTTTTAGATATCTATTTCATTTTAAATAGTATATTTAATTTCTAAAAGTATTGATGAACTTAAAAATATTTTTTAAAATTTTTGAATGAAAAATTATAAGTTGAATTTTTTAATTATTACATTGGAAATACTTATTATAGAAATATATTTTGTGAAACACCATTAAAAATAAATTAAAAAGGTGGAGGGGTTTATGTTACACTTTTCCACTCCTCCCATGCTTATTTTCTTTCCTTTATTTAATTCCAGACTGCCATATAGTTTCCTACCATTTATAAGTGTACCTTCTTTCATACAAGATTGAGGTGGGAGATGGGGTAAGATAATTTAAATTTATCCCAAACGGATATTTATTATTCTATTACATTATATCTATTAAATTGCATGAGAAGTAAGTAAATTTTTTATTGTTCATAATCGTTTTACAATTTATGTTTGAAGTTTATATCTGTTTTTCTCAATAATATTTTTTTTTAAATTTGATGTTGAGAAGGTATTGTATATTTCTATTGTATCGCATATTTATGGGTAAAAAAGAGTAAATTTTGATGCAAGGAAAGAGAGGTTTGATTGGGAATTGAAAGTAGAAGAGAGATGAGACAAATTTTGGTGGCCAAGCAAGCGGGAGCCCCCTTATTCACCAAACTAGTAGGGTATATGGGTCAGATTGGGAAATGTAAAGCTAATAAAGGAGTGGTTATGAAATCAGATTAATAAGAGAGGGTGTTAGGCCTTTATCAAAAGGGGTTAAGCAGGAAAAATCAAAGATGGATTGGGGGGACCTCATCAATTATTTTTCAGCTTCTCTTTCATGACTTTTTGGTTAAGATATGAACATCTTTTGGACAAATCTGACTGACAGCTCCATTATGTTTATATATCAACTAAACTTACCAACTAATCTGCCAAAACTATAATCCCTAAAATGTATTACTTTAAGTCTGTAAACAAAAAAAAAAAGTACAGAAGAAAATTGGGAATTTGAATTCTTTGCTTTTAATTTATGTGTGAATTGTTTTTATATTTATTTTTATTTTTAAATCTTTATCTTAAATAGATTTTAAGGGTAAACTATTAAAATAGTCATTTTTGCTTCTCTTAAGTTACATTTTAGTCATTTATATTTGAAATGTTGCGTTTTAATCACTTACATCTTACATAAACGTGTTGTAACATTATGTTTGACATATTTTTGTGCAAATGTAAATTGTCTAAAATAAATGCATAAAGTTTCCTAAATTTTAATAAATATGTATTAATAAATACTTAAAAATTATTTAATATTGAAATTTCAAAACTGAAATATACATACATTTGATAAATTATTAAATTGTCAAATAATTATATATAAACTATGAAAATAATTATATATAAACTATGACACGTTGAATTGTTTCCTATTCTGTAATTTCGTATTGCTATGTTAGATAAGAATTTAGAATTGAGTTTTTTAATGCTAGAATTTAGTATTATAATTAAAGCATAATGATTTTTTTTCAATAAGTATAAGGATAAATTTATTACTTAATATTTATTTTTTTTCATTTTGAATTTTGTGTTGGAAATAAAAAGTTCAGAAAATTAGAATTGTTGCTTGAGGCATGAATATTACTGTCCTTTGTAGATTTACGTATCTCCAGAGTTTAACGAACACTTCTGTTAATCAGTAAAAAAATAAAAAATAAGGAAAAACAAACCAATTAAATACACAGTTAAAATTGTAAAAGGAAACTTTTGGGAAAAAAAGGGAGGGTTTGAAAGTGAAAATAAAGAATAAATTGGTTGAAAGATTTTGAAGGCTGTCAGGGTATTTATAGAAGTTTCATTAGTTAAATATAACAAAAGTAAGTTTATTAAATTAGTTAAAAATAGTTTGAAGACAGTTTAATGAATCTAGACTTAACTAAAAATGCTTTATTGAGTTAAGTTATTTTTAGCTTTGGTTAAATATATGTTATAAGTTAAAGAAAATCACTTTTCTTGGACTCTCAAAAAATTCAAAAAAAAAAATAATTTCAAAAATAAAAGGACTCAAATGTACATTACACTAGTCTTTTTGGTCCCGCCCTCTCAACTTGATTCTTACTAAATATAATAATTTATAGGTTAGGGTCTCAAGGTAATGCAAATTTTGTGTAATTCTTTGAAATATATAAAACTTTCAACACTTTGACCATTACTTTTCAAAATTCAATAAATTTATTGTTTTTCGACAAAATAATTGATTGTACTGTTAAATTTTTACAATACTAATATTATAGTCTATATCATAATCCAAGTGCACTCTATAAAACAAAAATTAAAATTTAAAAAAAAAATCGTGTGAATTTGAGATTTCATATCAATCCTTTTAAAATTTTAAAAATCCAAACAACATTTTTTATCCACAAAAATAATAATTTAACTAAATTTAAAAAAATTAAGGACCAATATAATAAAAATTAGAACCAAAAATAAAAAAATTAAAAGAATTTATCATTCTAATTAAAATTAAATTCTATTAATTAATTATAGATTTTAGAAAATATTAACAAAACACAAGAAGCAGTCATGGTTTAAAAAAATATACTGAATAGAAGATTCAACCAATCTAAAAATATTAAAAAATATATATCAATAATTAATTCATCAAAATATAAAAATATAAAAAAATTAAAAATATAAAAATAATATAAATTACAAGACACTATGTTTAAAAGGTGAAATATACATTTTTAGTACTTGAACTTGATTTTAAGGTTTAATTGGTATTTAAATTTTTTTATCCAATTAAGAGCCTAAACTTGATCTCAAATCTCAATTAAATACCTAACTTTTTTTTTTTTTTGGTCTAAGGTTCAATGTGCATGTTAATTCAAAATAAAAATACGAAAATAATAATAATGAAGAGATTTTAGGAACCGGTTATTTCAGTTTTAATTAAAAAAAAAATCATTTCAAAGTAAGCAATCAGTCCAACAACGGAGGCATCCAACTTAAAAGCCAAAATATAGGGAAATGTGTCTTTCGAAAAGATTACATGATTTCCTTTTGAGACAACTTTCTTCTTCTTCTTATTGTTCTGCCTAAAAAACCCTCTTTTCTTTTTCTCTGGAAAGTCAAATAACAGCGTTAAGTTACAACGTTAACACCGACGAACCAGCTTTCATATATTAACGATACTTCACTAAATAAACATTCTCAAACATATACCAAAACCCCCAACACTGAGACAGAGCGATAAGACAAAAGCAAAGTGGTTTCAGTTTGTTCATTAGATCGGACCATAAGGGTAAGTAATTTACCACATTGATTGCATGCATGTGAAAAAAATGTGAGTTCTTTTGTTTGTTTGTTTGGGAGGGTTTCTTTGTTTGATCTCAACTTCTTTTTGATTTGGGGGTATTACACCTTTGTTTTGTTTTACAGTAGTTACAATAATCTAAAAGTTTTTTGAGGGATATGGAATGTTGGGTTTGTGTTAGATTTGGATTTTACTAACTATGATGTGAAATGCCAGTTTACTTGAGTTGAAATTTTGGATTGTTTTAAGAAACCCAGATTTGTTTAAGCATAGCATTTCAGATTCTATTCTTCTTTTGATTCTCCAGTAGCCTTGAAGTGCATATCTGTGTTTTAAGTAGGTAGTATATCAATTTTCTTTAGTGTTATATATGATTACGTATTACAATCTTGGCGTGAACAGTGTTGATTTTGGAACCAATCTGAAATTTTGGATTTCCCTTGATTCTAAATTCAAATGATTTTGCTCTGACAGAATTCCAAATCATGTTCTCTATTCTTTTTCCTATGTTTTGGTATTTTGGTATGGCTTTTGACCTATGATTGTTGTTTATTTATTTAATTGAGTTGGTTAATTGGACTCTTATGATAATTATGGACAAAGCACGTCATTTTAATAAATGCAAATGATTTTTTTTTTTGGTACAATGGAAAGGATTGTAGATGTTGAGATTTGAATCCAAACCATCTAAATTCTAACTTTTAAGAGTGGCTGCATAAACCAAAACTTAATGATATATATCTATACTATTCCTTCTATTCCATGTTTCGTTGGGATGATTGAGATCATCTTTCTAGAAGCAAATTTATGTGCCAGCTGCGTCTAAAGATTATTGGTCGATTGCTCTGAAATAGCATGTTTTCAATCAATCTAAATGGTGATTGAACTTGTTGATGGTTTTATGTAAATTAGCATCAATGTAGAGATTCTTATGGCAATGCGGATGTTGCGATTGAAATGTGTAGCTCAATGGGTGTAGAAGTTACAGACATCTGCATGGAGAAGCAATCAGATTGTGCTATAGTTTACTCGAATGGTGTTTCAAATGATGAAACATTTCATAGTCATCACAATGCCATGCAGTCGTATACGGATGGGGATCCCAAGCTCCAAGGTACAGATGAAGGCACTGAAGCAAAAGAATATGAGGTGAAGGAATGCACTACTGAAGATTCAGTTGTGAAATCTGAACAAAGTCAAATTGAGAATGCCAAGGAAGAGCGGAGCATGTTAAACTCCAATCTATACTCTGGCCTGCCTGAGGATGAGGTCAAACATGAAACTGCCAGAACAAAGAATAATAAAATGAGAGTATCCAAACATGTATCAAAACCTGCTGCAGCAAATGTTCGACCGAAGCACACTGTTCCGCAGCCATTTGCCCTTGCAACTGAAAAGCGTGCTGCATCTGGACCTCGTCCTGCTGTGTCTGAAACTAACGCTGGAACTGGTTTGAACAAATCTTCTAGCATAAATGGTGCACTTCATCTAAACACAAGAAAACAGAATCAGGTAACTTTCTTCAGAAAGATATCTTTTTCTTTAAACTCCATGGTTCATTTGAGTGCATAGTAATAAATTTTACTTAAGGCACAGGCTTTATCATGTTTTAAATGTATTAGAAGCTGCATAAATTGATAATAACTACAAACTTCTCCTCTGGAATTTTGATTTCTATTGACATCATTTTTCTGTAAATGTTCCTAATGGAAACCTGAAGCAATCACACTGTGCCCCGATTAAATAGCTTGTCCTTTCTTTTATTTTTCTTTTGAAGTATAAATTCGAAATGGAAATCATGGCTCCAAAAGGTAATAATGTATTCAGCAGCAAATCTAGATTGATCAACTACAGGCTCAAGAATTCCTTTTCTTTGTTTCATTCCCTCATAGTTGCTCATGACGCGTCTATATGTTTGGCAGCAGCCCCAATTGGTCTTGAGGAAGCCTCTGCAACCTAATAATAAGAAGCATTCTGATGATGATGAATCTTATTCTGTTACTTCTATGTATCCTCTTTCTACCTGGATTTAAGTTTATACATGCTTTTTCTATACGTGTTTGGTTTTATATGTCTTTGACATGCTGTCCTCCTGTGCATTCATATACTTTCTTATATGTAGGGTTTCTTCTGTTTGAAAAAGGGGGATTTTGAATTCTTGATATTATATTCTAACATGTCCACACTTGTTGCTGTCGTAATTGTTAAAAGATTTGTTCAATGGACGGAAAAGCTTGTCAAATTACGAGCACTAACCTATAATTAAATGGAAAAGTTTGTAGTTATAAAATTGTGAAAAATGCATTTAGATTGGACATGGACACTGCATGCCCATGGCAAAGCATGAGATCATCTCTCTGACCATAATCACTGATGTTATCCCTTGACTGTACAAAGCACTTTGGTGTCTTCCCAGACTGCCAAGCCGAAGTCAACTGTTGCATCAGCGCCTACATTTCGATGTTCTGAACGTGCAGAGAAAAGGAAGGAGGTATTGTCTTGACTTTGACATGCTAAAATGCATCTGCCTTAACTTTAGCATCCAAATGCATGTGCATTTGCAAATCCTTGTCTCACTTTGTTGTTTTCTTGTAGTTCTATTCAAAGCTGGAGGAGAAACACCAAGCTCTGGAAGCTGAGAAAACCCAAAGTGAAGCACGGACTAAGGTGCAACAGCTCACCATGCTCCTTACACATCTATTTTTTGTCTACTAGTTTTAATTTACTGTTTGAGGCAGATGATTATAGTTCGAAATAACCCCAAGAATGGTAATTCTGTTATTTCCTCTTTGCTTTTTTCCTGATAAAAAGTTTTGAAAATTTTCAAGGAAGAGATGGAGGCAGCCATAAAGCAATTCAGAAAGAGTTTGACATTCAAGGCAAGCCCGATGCCAAGCTTCTACCATGAGGGACCACCACCAAAAGTTGAACTGAAAAAAGTATACTGCAGATTTGTATTAATCTTTATTTGACATTTAGCCTGGTTCAAACAGCTAATTCACTATTTAAATTTTGATGTGCTGCTTTGGGTGGATGTCAGATGCCACCAACTCGTGCAAAGTCCCCAAAGCTAGGTCGAAGGAAGAGCTGCAGTGGTCCAGTCAGTTCAAGTCAGGGAGACAAGGTAAAAGGTACTTCTCATCACAAAAATCGTCACAGTTTGGGTAGTCAAAGAGAAGCCATTATTGCCACCACATTCAGTTCAGCAAACAAAAAGAATCAAAACAATGTCCAGAATGGAAACTCTCCTTTGGAATTCAAAGATGAGTCTTCGAAAGCACAAGAGATGTGTGAGTTGGTTCCACCCGAGGCAAATGGCCACATTGACTTGGACATAAATTTCCTATCTTGAGTTTCTGGTGAGTTTTCTAATTTAAGGGAAACACTTATTCCCTTATTTTCTTGTGACTGCACTAAAGAATGTTTATTCTGTTTTCTTAAAACTGCAAAGACTTGTTGCTCTTTATTGTTATTAAGTGTAAATTTCTGTAAGTTATAACGTGGTTAATATATATGTAATGTTCCTGATCTGTTGTAATATTTCACAAAGTCAAGAGACTCCACTTCACTTATTTGAACAATTCAATAAATTTGTTCTTAAATTTCCTTGCATTTCCTTGGTGTTTGTCTGCTAAAATAGACATTGTAAATTACTCGAATTTGTTACTAGTTGACTCAACCGGACTCATTGTTTCTACTTCTATCTATGTGATGTAGAATTGTAGAAGAACAAAGGTACAAACTATTATCTAAACTTATGAACTCGGTGACGATTGTGTACTAGAATTGTTTCTTTTCTTTTGGTTGCCTGGAAAGAGTTTTGCTTGTTGCCTCCATTAAGAGATAAAAGAACGAAGATAAAGCAAGGTGGAGGGGCCATTAAAGCGGTGCTTTGTAGGGTGGAAATTTTGCTTTTTATGGAATGAAACTATGATCATTGAAAGTTCATAAAGTAAAGGAGAAAAAGATGCCCTTGGAGCCTATAGAACATTGTTTTGGTGGATATATGTACTAGTTTTATTAAAATAAAGTAATTTAATAGTTTGCATACAAATATTAATAAAGAAAAATATCAAGAAAATTTTTAAAGTTTTTTTTTTGGTGAATTTTTTTAAAAGTTGAACTCATATAAGTACATAAAAATAATGAAATAAAAATAAAATATAATTCAAATATAAATGTAATAATATAATAAACAATAAAATAATTGTTGAGTGTTTTAGAGTGTCCTCTTCATATGGGTTAAACTATATATTTATATGATATGGCTACCGTTCATATATGTGACATCGTAGGTAGGTTACAATGCACGTCGACATGTACCTTACTCTAGGGTTAACACGTGTTTATACAATGTGGATTTGCCATTATGATGGTGCGAACATACATCATGCGGTCTTATAGAATTATACGATGTAAGTTTTCTTATATGATGATGCGAACCTACATCGTGTAGTCTCATAAATGGGTATGCGAACTTGAAGTAAGAATCATGTAGAGTATGGGTCAAGACCCAATCGTGTAACGGGTTGGTAATAGTGAATATCATAACAATTTTTCCCCTACCTCGTTCGAAGAAGAGTTATAAAGTGACTTTCTTTGAACCTGATTTTATGAGATGAGAGGTCATAGAAGGATAAGCTTATTAGATATGCTTTATGTTTTAACTTGTAACATACACTTTGCTATGTGTTAAAAAGTGGTACAGCTGTACGCAACTAATTGTGCCCTTATTCTCGGATACATGAATCGTTAAAGTGCAAAAACCCTTTTAAAAAGAAGTTACCTGAGCCCTAAAAATTACACTGTTTGAATTCAAGATTTTGGAGGAGAAGCCATTGTTGAGAAGAACAATTTCAGAGATAATTTCCTTAAAATTTCCATAATTCTTGCGATTTTTTCTAGGTTTATTAGAATATAATAGTTAGGACTAGAGGAAGCAGCCGTGCTACTCAGGACATTCCTCCACAACATCGTGAAGTGAGTATTTCGGTGGAAGCAAAGACTTATGTTTGCACCATGAAAGAAGAAGAAATGAATCACGTTTTGGCTGCTCGGGGGATTCAAATACCCAAATTTGCTTCCGACTTCTCAATCATTGAAGGATTGAATCTATTGAGCGATACCACTGATGAGAGTTTTTTACTTCCACTGCATGTGATAGAGGCATGTTTCCATTTACCACTTTACTCCTTTCTTATTCTTGATGAATACATGATAACTCCGGGATAATTATCTAGCTTTTCGTGATGGCTCGTAATGACATATTTCATTGAATGCAGTCAACGGGAGTAAATGTCATTGATCACCGTTTTTCAGAACTTGTACCAAATGAAAGCGTGCAATTGAGGGGGTTCAATAGGATTATTTTATTTTTCTACTCATGAAGATGTAGAATCAATCATTTCAAACTGGTCTTTGAACCTTCGCCTAAATCGCTATTAGTACATACGGGTTAAATACAAGCTTAATGTTGGCTTTGACTTTCCAATTGAATGGTTAATACCTGGTAAGGGTATGTGTCTGAAGAAGTGAGAGATTATGTCTAAAGTAGGTTGGGGATAGTATTACAGACTTCGCAATGGTCATGTACTAGATTTGGAGGAAGTGCTAATTGTTAGAAACGTGTTTCAGCACTGCATCTTAAATCTAAGTCCCAATGGATGGAGGCAAGTTGATACTGATAATGATGCAGACACCGGTAGAGTGCTAGCACAATTCGCATGGCCACACGGAGCTACTGATGACTTGGGGCTTTTATTGTTAGGGAGAAAAGAAGAACCTAGGAATTATTTTTATAGCTTTTGTAAATTAAAGCCTCATCTGTGGTCTTCGAAACCTTCAAGGGATTTAGAAAGTGGTGTGAATCCCCTTATAGTAACTACGGGTGTTTATAATACACTTGTTGGTAATGCAGACACAGTTCGTGGTGTTGAAGAAAGTTTAAAAGAATCCATTAGTTTATCTAGAGAGATCGACAAATACATAGACGTGCAATCCTTTATGCAGAACATGCGATGTGGTCCCTTTGGTACTGCTGCTAGGGAAAGGAGTGTGAACAGTAGAAAGAAATTGAAGACTACTCCAAGAACTGCTAACATCATACTGAGTAGTGCAGGTGAGGGTAGTCCAGCAAGGCAGCTTCGTCGAAAGAAAGGAAAAGATCATGTTGCAATATATAGCGAAGTAGCCCTTATTGCTACAGTCCTTGCTGCAATTCCATCTCCTCCCAACTCTCCCTCTAATCCTCAACCACCATCAATACCACCAACTGATGATACATTCAGGGTAATTGTTGATTATTGCCCTCCTGGTGGTTTCATGAAGTTCACTGCTTTTGGTGGTAAGTTAGGAAAATTATTTCCATGGCGCGAGCATCTTAGCATACAAAAGTTTCCTTACAATCCTAATAAGGTGAGTAAGAAGAGGAAAAATGCTATGTTTGAGGAAGCAAAAGAGCATGTTTGCTTTTCTAGCTCATCCAGCTATACAAGAAATGTAACGCCCCGTACCCGAGACCATCGTCGGAGTCGGACACGAGGTGTTAACGGACTTAATTCAATTATTTATACAGTTCATTTTAAAATTTCCAGACAAGCTGGCTAACTGCATCACTGTCACCTTAAAAATCATATCTCGAGTTCCAAAACTCGAAAACTAATTCCGTAAATTTTACCTGAAACTAGACTCATATATCCATCTACAAATTTTTTTCTAGAATTTTTGGTCAGGCCAATTAGTACAGTTTATTAGTTAAAGTCTCCCCTGTTTCAGGGTTCGACTACTCTGACCTTCATGCATTACGATTTAGATATCTCCCTGTACAGGGCTTCAATACTTATGCAGTTTGTTTCTAAAGAAACTAGACTAGAAAAGGAATCTGTACATATAGGGCATGACTTCTAATTATCTCTGATTAATTTATAGTGAATTTCCAAAATCAGAACAGGGGATCCAGAAATCGCTCTGGCCCTGTTTCACGAAAACTTAAACATCTCATAAAATACGGCTCATATGATCGTTTCGTTACTTTCATATGAAAATAGATTCATCAAGGTTCGATTACATAATTTATTCACTATTTAATTCCATTCCTACTATTTTTAGCGATTTTTCAAATCCACATCACTGCTGCTGTCAGCATCTATTTTTAAGGTAAACTTTACCTATTTCATGGTTTTCCATGGATCAACTAGAATTTTGTCATACATAGCACCAAAATGATCGTGATTAACCATTCCAATGGCTAATCGTTACCAAAAATTTCCATATCACTCAATGAACAACATACAAAATGATTATAATGCTATGCTCAATATATATATAAGCCATTTTCGCATGGCTATCCAAATATATACATTACCAAAGGTACTTGACTAACAACAAAGGGCAGTCCTATACATGCCATTATCAGAGTTCAACTAAAAGAGTACAAAAAGGGCTTTGATAGTGTGGGCGACTTCGACTTTGACACTCCCGAGTCCGATAACTGACGAGCAAAATCTATAAAACAGAGAATCAAAGCAACGGAATAAGCATTTAATGCTTAGTAAGTTTGAGTAATGAAATCATGCACAACTGAAGTATAGCATTCATATGACTAAACGAATAATTTTATATACACATATATTCTCAAAATCATACCTACTTCACATTTCCAACCCTTATATTCATACATAAGGAATCAACTTGGCTAAAGGCCGGAAGCTTGTTAATCGATTGAGCGAATACTATTTAAAAGGAATCAACTATTCCAATGCATATACGAAACATACCTCATCGTTGGGATTTTACGAGTGTATTAATTGAAAGTATTACAGCAAGATCGCTCATTCCCAAACCAAGTACCTTCGGGATTTAGCCGGATATAGCTACTCGCTCAAATGCCTTCGGGACTTAACCCGGATATAGTAACTCGCACAAATGCCTTCGGGACTTAGCCCAGATATAGTAACTTGCACAAATGCCTTCGGGACTTAGCCCGGAATTAGTCACTAGCACAAATGCCTTCGGGACTTAGCCCGGTTACCATCCGAATATTCATGCACATATATCAATAAATCATATCACATCTATATTTCATTTTCATCACTAGAACTCAAACACAAGACACTTGTCAACCATTCCCATTTTTCGGCTCAATAGCCACATACAAAGAGCATGATTTGATTTGCTTTATGACATGATCTCTATGCACATTCGGCTACCCGTCATAAGTATAAACTAATTATCTCGACATATAATTCAAATAGAATCATTATATCACCGTTTATTTGTTATGCTTATACGTCATAACTTAATCAAATCATAAACTACGTTCCATTACTCAAAGACTTACCTCGGATGTTGTCGAACGATTTCGACGGCTATTCGATCACTTTTTCCTTTCCCTTATCCAACTTTGATCCTCTAAGCTCTTGAGCTAATTCAGACAAATTTAACTTATTAAAGTCTCATTATGCTAGCTTATGGCCGAATATGACAAGAAATTTAATAGGTCATATAGCTACTTTTAGCTTAAATACAAAATGGTCATACGCATTTTTAATCACATTAAGCAATTTAATACAATTAATTTAACATTTCCTCATGTACACCTTTATGACCGAATACACATATCATTAACCTAATAAATTAACTAAGCACTTTAGCAAATTTTCTTTAACTATACACACATTCGGCAATGACAAAGACAATTTAACAAACCTTAAATTCAACTTATAACAATATATACTCAATATTCAAAACATTTAACATCACTTCATCATAATTTTACATCATGGCCAAATGCTCCTTTTAAACCATTTACCCTCACAAAGCATAAATTTCACCATCAAACTTACAAGCTTATAATCCCATGAATTTTAACATCATAATATCTATCCAACTCTCACTCATTAATTTCTATCATAAATCTCAAAATCTATAGTTTTCTTTTTTTTTTCTACCCATGACCGAAACCTCCAACAACACCAAATAAAAAGTATACTTCATGGGTTTAAGGTAGAACCAAGAAAGGAACTCATAAATATCAAGATATAAGCAAACTATCATTGTTCATCTAGATTTAGCATGAAACAACGACCATCACCCTTGTTAATTACCATAGCCGAAAACCTTACTCATTCCAAAATCAAAATTTCAACATGGGTTACAAAAAAAACTTGATATCTCACCCAAGATCAACTAAAATTTCAAGAACTAGTATAAACTCTTTACCTTAATATTAACCTAAGATGACCGAATGCTTCCCTCCCTTCTTCCTCTTTTCATTTCGCCAAGAAGAACCAATTTCTCCTTTTCTTTTCATCACCCTTTCATTCTTCTTTTCTTTTATTATCCTTATTATTTCTTTTATTTATTTCCTTTCTTTTACATAAAATAATAACCATTTAATTAAGATTTACTACATATTTTAATATATATACCATCATGGCCGGCCACTATGTATAAAAAAAAGGAGTATTTGACATGCAAAACCATTGTTTTCACTACATGCTTTAATAGATCCTTATAGATTAACCTATCACATTTCAAAAGTGTCACACATAAGTCCTATTAACTAAATTCACATGCAATCGACTAAATCGAAGCTTAAAACTTTCACACATTCATATTCACATATTTTAGACAATAAATATCATATTCAAATACTTCGGTGACTCGGTTTAGCGGTCCCGAAACCATTTCCCGACTAGGGTCAATTTAGGGCTGTCACAACTCTCCCCCACTTTAAGAAATTTTCATCCCCGAAAATCTTACCGGGAAATAGGTTTGGGTATCGTTCTTTCATAGAGTCCTCGGTTTCCCATGTAGCTTCTTTGATTCTGTGTTTGAGCCACAACACCTTTACTAATGGAACCCTTTTCTTTCACAACTCTTTTACTTCACGAGCTAGGATACGAATCGGTTCTTCTTCATAACTCATATCGGCTTGAATTTCAACCTGAGAGGGATTTATTATGTGCGAAGGATCAGATTTATAACGTCGAAGCATCGAAACATGAAAAATGTTGTGAATCTTCTCGAGATCAGGGGATAAAATCAATCTATATGCCACTGGACCAACTCGTTCGGATATTTCATACGGCCTTATGAACCTCGGACTCAGTTTGCCCTTACGGCCAAATCTGAGTATCTTTTTCCAAGGTGAAACTTTAAGAAACACTTTGTCTCCCACCTGATACTCAATATCTCTTCGTTTTAAATCTGCGTACGACTTCTGACGATCTGATGCTGCCTTTAGACTCTCACGTATTACTTTTACTTTTTGCTCAGCATCTTTAATCAAATCAACTCCGAAAATTTTACTTTCACCGGGTTCGGTCCAAAACAATGGTGTACGGCATTTACGACCGTACAAAGCCTCGTAAGGTGCCATCTTAATGCTTGATTGAAAACTATTGTTGTAAGCGAATTCAATCAAAGGTAAATACCGCTCCCATGAACCATTAAACTCAAGGATGCAACATCTCAACATATCCTCGAGTATCTGAATTATCCGCTTGGATTGACCATCAGTCTGTGGATGAAAAGTGGTGCTAAAATGTAACTTGGTACCCAAGGCTTCTTGCAATTTCTTCCAAAATCGCGAGGTGAACCTCGGAGCTCTATCCGACACAATAGAAATGGTACCCCGTGTAATCTCACAATCTGAGAAACATACAATTCAGCTAGTTTATCCAATGAAAAATCCGTACGTACGGGGATAAAGTGAGCCGACTTAGTCAGTCTATCAACAACAACCCAAATCGCATCTTTCTTACTTGCCGACACTGGCAACCCAGATACAAAATCCATCGTGACTCGATCCCATTTCCATTCAGGTATCATGATCGGCTGAAGTAAACCTGTAGGCACTTGATGTTTCGCTTTCACTTGTTGACATATTAAACACTTCGAAACAAATTCGAAAATGTCTCATTTCATACCATGCCACCAAAACTGACGTCTCAGATCGTTGTACATTTTCGTACTCCCCGGGTGAATTGACACTCGGCTACAATGAGCTTCGTTTAGAATCATCGAAATAAGTTCTGAATTTCTTGGAACACACAAACGAATTCTGAACCTCAAACAATCGTCATCATCAATTTGAAACTCTGATTCCATATTCGAAACACATTCAGCCCGTTTTGCAACCAATTCATCATCGACTTTCTGAGCTTCACGAATTTGATGAATCAACAATGGTTTGGCCTTTAATTCAGCTACTAACACATTGTCGGATAGAACAGACAAGTGTACATTCATCGCTCGTAAAGCAAACAGTGATTTACGACTTAAGGCATCCGCAACCACATTAGCCTTTCCCGGGTGATAGTCAATGACAAGCTCATAATCTTTTAACAGCTCGAGCCAATGTCTTTGTCGCAGATTCAAGTCTCTTTGAGTCATCAAATATTTGAGACTTTTGTGATCCGAATATACATGGCACTTCTCGCCAAATAAGTAATGTCGCCATATTTTCAAAGCGAATACGATGGCAGCTAGTTCGAGATCATGGGTCGGATAATTTTTCTCACGTGGCTTCAATTGTCTCGACGCATAGGCCACAACTCGACCTTCTTGCATCAATACACAACTCAACCCAAGTAAGGATGCATCACTGTAGATGACAAATTCCTTGCCTGATTCGGGCTGCATAGTACTGGAGCTTCAGTCAAATAAGTTTTCAATTGATCGAAACTTTTCTGACATTTTTCTGTCCATTCAAACTTAACATCTTTCTGAAGTAGTTTCGTTATTGGTGTGGCTATCATCGAGAAACCCTTTACAAAGCGTCTGTAGTAACCGGCGAGTCCCAAAAAGCTCCGAACTTCAGTAATATTTCTCGGAGGCTTCCAGTTAAGTATGGATGATATTTTGCTCGGATCAACTCGAATACCCGATGCAGATACCACATGTCCCAAGAAGCTAACCTCTCTTAACCAGAACTCACACTTACTGAACTTAGCATATAACTGCTTATCCCGTAAAATTCGCAACACTAATCCCAGGTGTTCAGCATGATCAGTTTCATTTCTCAAATAGACCAAAATATCATCGATAAACACAACTACAAACCGATCTAAATACGGCCTGAAGATCCGATTCATCAGATCCATAAATACCGCGGGGGCATTAGTGAGCCCAAACGGCATCACTAGGAATTCGTAGAGACCGTATCTCGTTCTGAAAGCAGTTTTGGGTATATCCAAATCTCGAATTCGCAACTGATAATAACCCGATCTCAAATCTATCTTTGAAAACACTGAGGCTCCCTTTAGTTGATCAAACAAATCTTCAATACGCGGTAACGGATATTTATTCTTTATTGTCACTTTATTCAGCTGACGATAGTCGATGCACAACCTCATGGTTCCGTCCTTCTTTTTCACAAACAATACTGGTGCACCCCAAGGTGAGAAACTTGGTCGAGCGAAACCTCTATCCGTCAACTCTTGCAACTGGGTTTTTAGTTCTTTCAATTCCGTTGGTGCCATACGATACGAAGCTATCGAAATCGGTGTAGTCCCAGGTACAAGCTCAATACCAAACTCTACCTCCCGAACAGGTGGTAAACCCGGTAATTCTTCGGGAAAAACATCCGGATATTCACAAACCACTGGTACCGATTCAAGTCTCTTTTCTGACTCTTTATTATCAAGTACGTATGCGAGGTACGCTTCACACCCCTTTCTTACATATTTTTGAGCCAACATCGATGATATTATAGCTGGCAACCCATTCAAGTCAGTAGACTCAACTCTGATTATCTCGTTATTTACACACCTCAAATCAATGGTTTTTCTTTTGCAATTTACAATTGCATCATGTTCGGTCAACCAATCCATACCGAGGATAACATCAAATTCATCAAACGGTAAAAGTATCAAATCGGCCGGAAAATAGGAACCTCGGATTACTAGGGGACATTTCTTACACACTTTGTCAACAAGTACATAACGACCCAAGGGATTTGACACTCGAATTACGAACTCAGTAGACTCAACAAGTAAAGTCTTACTGGATGCTAAGGTTTCACATATATAAGAATGAGTAGAACCAGGGTCAATCAAAGCAATCACATTACTATCAAAGAGAGTAAAAGTACCGGTAATAACATCTGGCGAGGAAGCATCCTCGCGTGCGCGTATAGCATAAGCTCTAGCAGGAGCACGAGCCTCAGATCTGGTTGTAGCATCTCTAGATCCTCTCTGACCGCCACTAGCATTGCCCGTGTTTCTAGATGGTCTACCCCGGGCAGTAGTAGCACCTGGTTTCCCACTCTGATTTACATTTTGTTCAGACAATCTCGAGCAATCCTTGATAAAATGGTCAGTTGATCCGCACTTATAACAAGAGCGGTCATGGAATCTACAACTCCCCGAATGCCATTTACCACAATACTGGCACTCCGTTCTGTCTCGACGATCATTTCCAACACTGGCGACCGAAGTGACTCGTGTACTCACAGGGGGTCGATCACGATCTCGTCTAGATAACCCCAAAGTGTCTCTAGGCCGGCCTAAGTCATCTCTAAATTTCTTCGATGACTGTTGAAAGGGCTTTCCCGAAGATCTCTTACGAAACTCCTTTGCTCCCATATCAGCTTTTCTTTTCTCCTTACTGAGCTCTTCGGCTTTGCAAGCTCGTTCGACAAGTACCACAAATTCTCGGATTTCTAAAATGCCAACATACAGCTTTATATCATCGTTCAGTCCATCCTCGAAACGTTTACACATCACAGCTTCTGAAGAAATGCATTCTCGAGCATACCGGCTAAGCTTTACAAACTTTCGTTCATAATCAGTAACCGACATGGAACCTTGTTTAAGTTCAAGAAATTCTTTCCGTTTTTGATCAATGAATCTCTGACTGATATACTTTTTTTGAAACTCGGTTTGGAAAAAGTCCCAAGTTACTTGCTCTCTGGGCACAACAGAAATCAACGTATTCCACCAATCGTACGCAGAATCACGTAGCAAGGAGATAGTACACTTTAGGCATTCATCGGGTGAGCAAGATAGTTTATCGAGTACCCGAATAGTGTTGTCCAACAAAAATTCAGCTTGCTCGACATCATCGCTGTCCGTAGCTTTAAATTCAGTAGCCCCGTGTTTTCGGATTCTGTCAACTGGGGGCTTATTTGACATTATTTGGTCAGTTACCGGAGGTATTGTAGGTGCGGGGGTTGTATTAGTTGGGAATGGAGGTTGTGGAACAGCCGTATTAGTTCGAATATACTGATTGAACCAATCATTCATCACGCTATAAAAAGCTTGTCTAGCTTCGTCATTCTGATTACTAGCAATAGGTTGAGAGTCCGCCGGCGCTGTCCCTTGTGCGGGAGCAGGCGCTACACTCTCAAGATCATCAGCTATCGCTCGGTTGGGATCGGGATCCATTTCTATAAGTAAACACATTTTTAACTGTCAGAAATCACCACACTATCAAATAAACACATAATGGCATGTATAACTAGACCCAAACGTATTACGGTAGTCCTAGAATCGACTAAACTGTAGCTCTGATACCAATAAAATTGTAACGCCCCGTACCCGAGACCGTTGTCGGAGTCGGATACGAGGTGTTAACGGACTTAATTCAATTATTTATACAGTTCATTTTAAAATTTCCAGACAAGCTGGATAACTGCGTCACTGTCACCTTAAAAATCATATCTCGAGTTCCAAAACTCGAAAACTGATTCTGTAAATTTTCCCTGAAACTAAGCTCATATATCCATCTACAAATTTTTTTCTAGAATTTTTGGTTGGGCCAATTAGTACAGTTTATTAGTTAAAGTCTCCCCTGTTTCAGGGTTCGACTAATCTGACCTTCATGCATTACGATTTAGATATCTCCTTGTACAGGGCTTCAATACTTATGCCGTTTATTTCTAAAGAAACTAAACTCGAAAAGGAAACTGTACATATAGGGCATGACTTCTAATTATCTTTGATTAATTTATAGTTAATTTCCAAAGTCAAAATAGGGGATCCAGAAATCGCTAGGGCCCTATTTCACGAAAACTTAAACATCTCATAAAATACTGCTCATATGATCGTTTTGTTACTTTCATATGAAAATAGATTCATCAAGGTTCGATTACATAATTTATTCACTATTTAATTCCATTCCTACTATTTTTAGCGATTTTTCAAATCCACATCACTGCTGCTATCAGCATCTATTTTTAAGGTAAACTTTACCTATTTCATGGTTTTCCATGGATCAACTAGAATTTTGTCATACATAGCACCAAAATGATCGTGATTAACCATTCCAATGGATAATCGTTACCAAACATTTCCATACCACTCAATGAACAACATACAAAATGATTATAATGCTATGCTCAATATATATATAAGCCATTTTCGCATGGGTATCCAAATATATACATTACCAAAGGTACTTGACTAACAACAAAGGGCAGTCCTATACATGCCATTATCAGAGTTCAACTAAAAGAGTACCAAAAGGGCTTTGATAGTGTGGGCGACTTCGACTTTGACACTCCCGAGTCCGATAGCTGACGAGCAAAATCTATAAAACAGAGAATCAAAGCAACGGAATAAGCATTTAATGCTTAGTAAGTTTGAGTAATGAAATCATGCACAACTGAAGTATAGCATTCATATGACTAAACAAATAATTTCATATACACATATATTCTCAAAATCGTACCTACTTCACATTTCCAACCCTTATATTCATACATAAGGAATCAACTTGGCTAAAGGCCGGAAGCTTGTTAATCGATTGAGCGAATACTATTTAAAAGGAATCAACTATTCCAATGCATATACGAAATATACCTCATCGTTGGGATTTTACGAGCGTATTAATTGAAAGTATTACAGCAAGATCGCTCATTCCCAAACCAAGTACCTTCGGGATTTAGCCGGATTTAGCTACTCGCTCAAATGCCTTCGGGACTTAGCCCGGATATAGTAACTCGCACAAATGCCTTCGGGACTTAGCCCGGATATAGTAACTCGCACAAATGCCTTCGGGACTTATCCCGGATATAGTAACTTGCACAAATGCCTTCGGGACTTAGCCCGGAATTAGTCACTAGCACAAATGCCTTCGAGACTTAGCCCGGTTACCATCCGAATATTCATGCACATATATCAATAAATCATATCACATCTATATTTCATTTTCATCACTAGAACTCAAACACAAGACACTTGTCAACCATTCCCATTTTTCGGCTCAATAGCCACATACAAAGAGCATGATTTGATTTGCTTTATGACATGATCTCTATGCACATTCGGCTACCCGTCATAAGTATAAACTAATTATCTCGACATATAATTCAAATAGAATCATTATATCACCGTTTATTTGTTATGCTTATACGTCATAACTTAATCAAATCATAAACTACGTTCCATTACTCAAAGACTTACCTCGGATGTTGTCGAACGATTTCGACGGCTATTCGATCACTTTTTCCTTTCCCTTATCCAACTTTGATCCTCTAAGCTCTTGAGCTAATTCAGACAAATTTAACTTATTAAAGTCTCATTATGCTAGCTTATGGCCGAATATGACAAGAAATTTAATAGGTCATATAGCTACTTTTAGCTTAAATACAAAATGGTCATACGCATTTTTAATCACATTAAGCAATTTAATACAATTAATTTAACATTTCCTTATGTACACCTTTATGACCGAATACACATATCATTAACCTAATATCAATTAACTAAGCACTTTAACAAATTTTCTTTAACTATACACACATTCAGCAATGACAAAGACAATTTAACAAACCTTAAATTCAACTTATAACAATATATACTCAATATTCAAAACATTTAACATCACTTCATCATAATTTTACATCATGGCCGAATGCTCCTTTTAAACCATTTACCCTCACAAAGCATAAATTTCACCATCAAACTTACAAGCTTATAATCCCATGAATTTTAACATCATAATATCTATCCAACTCTCACTCATTAATTTCTATCATAAATCTCAAAATCTATAGTTTTTTTTTTCTACCCATGACCGAAACCTCCAACAACACCAAATAAAAATATACTTCATGGGTTTAAGGTAGAACCAAGAAAGGAACTCATAAATATCAAGATATAAGCAAACTGTCATTGTTCATCTAGATTTAGCATGAAACAACGACCATCACCCTTGTTAATTACCATAGCCGAAAACCTTACTCATTCCAAAATCAAAATTTCAACATGGGTTACAAAAATAACTTGATATCTCACCCAAGATCAACTAAAATTTCAAGAACTAGTATAAACTCCTTACCTTAATATTAACCTAAGATGACCGAATGCTTCCCTCCCTTCTTCCTCTTTTCATTTCGGCCAAGAAGAACCGATTTCTCCTTTTCTTTTCATCACCCTTTCATTCTTCTTTTCTTTTATTATCCTTATTATTTCTTTTATTTATTTCCTTTCTTTTACATAAAATAATAACCATTTAATTAAGATTTACTACATATTTCAATATATGTACCATCATGGCCGGCCACTATGTATAAAAAAAAGGAGTATTTGACATGCAAAACCATTGTTTTCACTACATGCTTTAATAGATCCTTATAGATTATCCTATCACATTTCAAAAGTGTCACACATAAGTCCTATTAACTAAATTCACATGCAATCGACTAAATCGAAGCTTAAAGCTTTCACACATTCATATTCACATATTTTAGAATATCATATTCAAATACTTCGGTGACTCGGTTTAGCGGTCCCAAAACCACTTCCCGACTAGGGTCAATTTAGGGCTGTCACAAGAATGCCCTTTTTATAGGAGCTTATACAGCCTCTCCAACTGATTTTGGCTGAGGTTGGCCTGTTTAGTGTGGGGCTCACTGAAGTTATTGGCAAATTAGAAGTAAAGAAAAAAGAGACGGAAAATGCTTATCAATCTACTACGGGAGCACTAAAAAGGGTTCATGAAATACATAATAATTTGGATGAAGAAAATAAAAAGTTAGTGGAGTAGAATAGGAGGCTACATGAGTGTCTCCCCCTTGTTGAGAAAGATATTGCAAGGTTACATAGAGAGATCGTAGGTAAGCGAGCTGATAAAAATGTCTTGGAAGTAACCATGAAGAAGATGGATGAGCAACAGAAGGTTACAATGGCTAATATGAGGAAGGAGTACGAAGAGGCTTTGGAGAAGTATAAAAATGATACCATGCAAAGCTTTCAAGAGTACTTACCATATTTGAAGTCTAACTTCTTGTTGCATGCCTAAGTAATTAGTGGTCCCTTCAATGCTCGCGGGGTAAACATTGATGCCCTTAGTCACCTCACAGGTGTCCCGTTGGATTTTAATATTCACTTCTCTTCTGGAGTAGCTTGGAAGGAATTTGTAGAAAAATGGAAAAATTTCAACGGGCTTTACTTTATTGAGAATCCTGTTGAAACAAGTGTAGCTCCCACTGCTAGGCATGAAGAGGATGGAAATGAAGGAGAAGGTGAAGGAGAGGATGAAGGGGTCGTTGAACCCCAAGATATCAGCACTAACTCTTAATTTTATTATTTCTATTGTACTTGTCTCTTTTTTTATTTAAAATGAAAAATCTATGTTTATTTTGTATTGAAACGATATGATGTTTAATTGCAAACTTATTTGAGCAAACTGCATAATCAAGTTGTCATCACAAATGAGTCAACAAATATAAAATAGAGATGGCTAACTCAGATAGGATTGTTCGTGATTTTAAATTGAATGAATTTAGGTTGCAATATTAAATTAAAAAACTTTAATTATATCGGTTGTGATCTAAATCAACTAGCTGTTTGGAGAAGCGATTTTAAATCAATTGACTCAAATAAAATTATTCATAATCTTGAAATTATTGAACTTAGGTTGCTATCTTGAATTAGTGAACCTTAATAATATCAACCACGATCTTAAATCAACGAGTTGTTCAAAGTAACGATATTAAATTAGCTAACTCGAATAAAATTGTTCATGATTTTGAATCTAATGAACTTAGGTTGCAATCTTGAATCAGAGAACCTTAATAATATCAAAAGTGGTATTAAATTAGCGAGATGTTTGCAGTAGCAATATTAAATCAGCTAACTCGAATAAAATTGGTGATGATCTTGAATTGAATGAACTTAAGTTGCAATCTTGAATCAACGAACCTTAATAATATCAACTACGATATTAAATTAGCGAGCTGTTTGGAGTAATGATCTTAAATTAGCTATCACAAAGAGAATTTTTCATGATAGATAAAGTAGACAACATTTGCAAATGTATCTTTATTGAAAAAATGATAGATCATTCATACATAATATATCTTTAAGTGGCGTGTATGCCATGTATGTGGTAGAACAGGGCTCTCCATTTTTGCTATTCTGTAAGCTCTATAGCCTATCCTTTCTACCACTCTGTAAGGTCCTTCCAAATTTGGGGTCATTTTTCCTTATTGCGGTGTTGGAAAACTGGTTTCAGTATTTCTTAAAACAAGATCACCTATTTGAAACTGCTTACTCTTGACTCTGGAATTATAATATCAAGCAACTTGGATCGTGCAACATTTCTAATATCTGTTGTCTCCCTAACTTCATCTATGAGATCTAAGTTGAGTCAAATGACCTCCTGGTTGGAATTGTCCTCAAAATGAGTTATTTTGTAAAATTGTAGACTTATCTCAGTAGGGATCACTGCTTTTTCCCCATAAACAAGTGAAAATGTTGTCTTTGCAGTTGTTGTGTAACACCCCAGTTCTGAAGGGTACAAGGTTTGGTGTATAGTCTTAAAGTAATATGATGGGCAGAGTAGACTTCGCCTAAGTGCCTTTTTTCAGCGAAGAGAGTGAGCGTATACAATTATGTAGTTAAGTTAATAAAGGTTCCTTATCAAGTGGCTATATTAGTTGGAATAAGACCAGCGATTATTGAGAGTTTGAGTTCGCGCTAGGGTTATAGTGCAACGATTATTGTGGTACTGTGCAAGTTAAGTTGCAAGGTAAACTAGTCAGGAACCAACTAAATATGAATCAGAATAGTTAAAAGATAAGTGAATACTCAATTAAGTTTCTCAGAAGTTGTAGACGTTTTATAAGACAATTCAGTAATAATGTGACATTTGTCAAGTTCCAATAAAGATTTAGATTATTAAAATAGATGTTCAAGTTGAGAAAGGGGAGTTCTTTTCTTTTTCGTTCTAAGATAATGTTATTGAGGCTCGAGGAACATAAGGAATTTATCTAAGCTGAAGTTGAATCTTGGATTTTATCTGTGATTGCTCTCTATCAAGGTAAATTTTTATGACTTTGCATGTTGTGCTATGTAAGAGTGGGTCTGAATGAGTGCATGAATTGTAAGATGAATGAGTAAGGCTTTGTATGGGGTTCATTTGGGTTTGAAATGATAATATGGTTACTCGAATGAACTTTAATAGTGTTTCTCTATTTTATAAGAAGTGGTTACTGAAATATCTTGATGAAGGTTGGATTTAGAGTTTAAATTGCTATATGTGATTGTCAGTCAGGTGAGTCTTTAAGCTGACTCTTCCATGAAATATTTCTGTAGAAATTGATTGAATAATGAAACCAAATCTAGAAAAATATAGTATGATGGTAATGTAGTTGTACGAGTGATTGTTGAATAGAATGTGTACTATGATATGGAATCTGAGAAGTTTAGGTTCGGTCACATATGTGTGTCTCGGATGTGTTATGGGGTATGATCTATCAAAAAATGAGTGTGATTTGTGTTATGCACGAATGGTCTGTGAAGCGAGTCTATGTTTGTCTCCACGATATTATTTAAAGGGGTCTGTCGAGACTTTAAACACGAATTCTGAAAGAAAAAGTCCATGGCCATGACACCCTCTGAAGAGGAACTAAAGGAAGGTTATTACACAATAGAGTTCCCTGTATGTGTAACACCCCTATCCCATAATCGTCGCCGGAATAGGTAAGGGGTGTCACCGGACAGACAGAGCATTTTCGAACAACACAGCTTTACAGATATCATATAACATTAATACATTTTCATTCATCAACAATTCATCCATTAAAATGGTCTACGAGACCTAAAACATACATTTAGGGAAGGTCGGGACTAAACCGAACCCATTCATAATTTTCGAAACTTAATCAAACTTTTCAAAACTGACAAAGTCACATGCTCGTGTGACTAGGCCGTGTGACTCACACGGGCACAAGGCACACCAATGTGCTCCAACCGTGCCAAAAAGAGGTCCTATACTGACTTTTTAACACGGCCAACAGACACAGCCGTGTGCCATGACTGTGTAAAATTTAGCTAGCTACAGACTTTTTCACACGGCCACAAGGCACGCCGGTGTTCCCTGGCCGTATGGCATAATGAAGGCTTGGTTTAAGCCAATTTGCCATCCCATATGGTTCCAATCCTCAAGCATTAATATGCAACAATTATACCAACATTTCCAACCAATTCCATGCTCAAATATGACCAAAACACATTAGAACATGGCACATTACCACATACACCAAAACAATACACAAACATATCTTTTGCTAGCCAATTCAAATAGCATAACTTTTAGACAATTCAAAACTTAATACATAGACATTCTAGCCTATACATGCCATACTTAACAATATTTACACTTTCAAAAGTACCAAAAATGAGTTCGATAGTGTGGCGACTATCTTCGACTATCCCCGAGCCTTTAGTAGCTACGATAACTGTAAAACAAACAGAAATCACATAGAGTAAGCTACAAGAGCTTAGTAAGCCAAATTCAATGGATCTAATCACTAAAACATATATATAGTACAAATCAACAATAAGAATTCATAGCCATTTCTCAGAGTAGTTCATAAGCTTAACCATGCTCGTTTATTTGTATTCATATTATATTCATTTCCATGATTTCGAACCTACTTTGCATTTGCTATTTCGCAGAAACAGAGTCTTTCATATTCAGGAATTAAATACGATACAAACGTACCTGTATAGATTATACATTTCATATATTCCTTACCATATCTCGTACTTTGTCATCAAACGGTTTAGAAACGATACAGATACTCAGAAACGGGTATAATGCCAACGTCTCGGACATGGTCTTACATGTAATTCAGTATTGATGCCTCTGTCCCAGACAGGGTCTTATACGAAATCAGATACGATGCCGATGTCCCAGACATGGTCTTACACGTAAATTTCAATTCGATGCCTGTGTCCCAGAACGGTCTTCACGTAAATTTCAATTCGATGCCTGTGTCCCAGAACGGTCTTACACGATAGTTCAGATCAATACCAACGTTCTTTTAAAGGCATACATAACTTTTCAAATACTAGCATATTATCAAGTTTACTCAAAATCTATTCATCAGGCTCTCAAGGCCATCTGTGACACCCCTAATGTGACCCTAGTCGGAAAGTGGTTTTGGGACCACAAAACCGAATCATAAAAATAATTAACCGTTATACTTAATGCTTATTATATGTATATATGCATGTGTGAAAATTGCATGTTTGAATTTTGTTAATTGAAAGTGAATTTTATTAAATAGGACTTATGTGTGACACTTTTGAAATGTGATAGGTTAATCTATAAGGATCTATTAATGCATGTTAGGAAATGCTTGTACTTGCATGTCAAATTACCCAAAATGTTAGGTAGTGGCCGGCCATGCTATGGATTAAAACATATTATAAACATTTTGTGTTAAAATGTTGTGTGAGAAATAATAAAATACTAGTTAATGGGAGGAGAAACCAAAGTTGTCTCACCCTTGCTCCTCCATTGCCGTGACTTGAGGGAGGAAGAAGAAAGTTGGGTTGCTTTAATTTTTGGCTTAGAAGATGGCTAGAAGGAGGAAAAACTATGATTTTAGCTAGTTAGGTAGCTAAAATTTCAAGTAACTCGGTAATCCATCGAAGAAGAAGAAGAGGGCTGCAACAAAAAGAAAAATGGAGACAGTTTGCATGTTGAAGAAAACTAAGGATTTAGCTTGTTTAAGAGTTGTATCCTAAGTTGGTAAGCTTTCTAAGCTCCCCTCTATCTTTAACTTTGTTGTAAAGAAAAATGATGATGGATTGTGGTTGGAAGGCATGAATGCGGGTTGTAGAAAAGAAAAGCTCTTTGATTACTTGTAAAAATTACTACTGTCCAATTTTGTGCCTTCGTTATGCTGTCCAAAATTTGAACAAATTAATGGTTCTATTTTCATGCCGATTAGGGGTTGATAAATTGAGTCTAATAGCTAAAATATTATGTTATTCTTACTAAGTTTCAGTTGTTAGTAGTGACGTAACAATTTGACAATTAAATGCATAAATGACTGCTGGAAACTGCAGCTTGAAAACAAATTGTTCCAGCATGTAAATGCTGATTTGAATGTGCTGTAATATGTGGAGGAATTGGTCTGCTGCATGTTTGAAATAAAAGAAAACAATGGTTGTTAAATATTAGTTTTTGTTGCTAATCGAATGGGTTTAATTCATTGTTCAAGGGGCTATAAATTGGTGTTAATTAAGCTATTCGGATGGTCTAATAAAACAGCCTGAATGTTAAATAATGCTTGCTGTCCAGATTGAAATTATGCTAGAAGGTTGAACAATTGTTGTTCAAATGGAATTTTGGAGTGTTTAATGGACTCCGTGTTGCTAAAATTTACATGAATAGAAATTTCTAAGCTTAAATTGTAAGAATTTGAGTTGCGTGGTTTAAATTGTCAAAGATGCATTTGGAAATTGATTATAATTTGTTAAAGGGTGTAAAGTATTGATAGTTCTAAATGGTACATAGTTGAAATAAAGCTTGCCGATTATGATTAAATGTTTAAATTGTAATGGTCATATATAGGTATATATATATGCCTTATGTATGTACCATGTACACATAAGGACATTCGGCAATATGATTAAATTCATGTATAAGGAAGCATGATAAATTAAGTGACTCCTTGCTTGTGAATGTGAATTAGATATAAATTAAATAAGCATGAAATCGAGTCATGGCATGTTTTATTAAATATGATACATATTGAAATCTATTGTTTTAGATATAGATTAAATGATATGTGATTGCCAAATGTGATTGTTAAGTGAATAATATTAGTTAAGTACTTAAGCAAATCTATTGTTTTACTTAAGCTTAAGAGCAAAGAGGATCAAAGTCGGATAGGGGAAAAGAGAAAGTAAACGAATAGCCGTGGATATCTAGTTGTCGACCACTTCCGAGGTAAGTTTTAAGTGATTAAACGTTGAGTAAATTCAATCATAATAGGACATAATGAGTTGATTTAATAAGATATGATGTGGCCATGATATGTCTTAATCTCAAATGGTAAGTTCATAAGTGTTTAGACTTGGAAATTTAAGAGCAAATTGTAATAATTTGCTTAGGACAGCAGCAGTAACTTGATTTTAGAAAATCACTATAAATTGTTGGTGTGGAATTATAGGCTGAATAAAATATGTAATCAAAGATTAATTAGTCTAGTTTCTTATAAAAGAGACCGTGTAAGCAAAGAAATTTCCTATAAAGAGATATTTAAAGTTGTGTGAGACAGTGTCAGAATGACTCCGAAATCCCTTGTTCTGTATTTATAAAATCATTATAATTTGTACAAAAATGGTTATAAGATAAAATTTATATGCTTAGACTCCTTAATGAGTCTAGTTTCAAATGAAATCAAATAGAACATATTTTGAATTCTGTACAATGAGAAATTTGATTCGTAGTGAAGGCTGGTCAGATTAGTCAAACAGTGAAACAGGGGAAACTTTAAGAAAAATCTGGCATTGATTGGCCAAATCTAAAATTCTGAAAATTTTATGGATGGAATATATATGAGTCTATATTCAGGGAAAATTAACGGCAATTGATTTTGAGTTTTGTAGCTCCAGTTAAAAATAATTTAGTGACTATTGCTCAGGAAAACAGTTTGTAGTGAATATGTGATTTTGTTGTAAACATTGATGAAACTCTTTGAGTTGCTTATAAGCTATTGCTGAAATTGATGTACAAGATAAATATATATATGTGTGGTAAAGCCGAATGGCTAGTGTGAAATATGTATGAGATATGTATATGTGGTAAAGCCGAATGGCTAATATGAAATATGTATGAGATATACATATGTGGTAAAGCCGAATGGCTAATGTGAAATATATATGAGATATGTATATGTGGTAAAGCCGAATGGCTAGTGTGAAATATGTATGAGATATGTATATGTGGTAAAGCTGAATGGCTAGTGTGAAATATGTATGAGATATGTATATGTGGTAAAGCCGAATGGCTAATATGAAATATGTATGAGATATATATATGTGGTAAAGCCGAATGGCTAATGTGAAATACATATGAGATATGTACATGTGGTAAAGTCGAATGGCTAGTGTGAAATATGTATGAGATATGTATATGTGGTAAAGCCGAATGGCTAGTGTGAAATATGTATGAGATATGTATATTTGGTAAAGCCGAATGGCTAATGTGAAATATGTAGGAGATGTGTGTATATTGTGGCCGAATGACCAAATGTGAAAGGTGTGTATTATTAGATATTTGATGAGGCAAATGAATTACAAATATGACAGTCGATGTGAATGTTGTAACATGTGATTAAATGTACATGAAGCTTGGAAATATATTCCGGGTAAGACCCGATGACTACGTGTGGAGATTATGTCCGGGTAAGACCCGATGACTACGTGTGGAGATTTTGTCTGGGTGAGACCCGATAACTACGTGTGGGGACTATTCGAGCTAAAGGTTTCGCTGAAGATTCGAGTAAAGCATAAGATTATACGACTTCACAGTAACAATTGGTAATAAATACGTTCAATGCGTTAAGTTGGTCAGGTATGTATTTTGAGATTATATTTAAGCTTGATTTGGACTAAACCACAAGGTCATTATGTGATGCATATGTGAGTAAAGCAATAAGACTGTTCTATGATTATTGTGCATTTGGTCAATGTGGAAAGTTAGGTGAAAATATGTAATGTACCTATGTTTATAAGAGATCACTATCAAGTGAAAATTTATCTGCCTATTATATATGATGAGATGTGCATATTCGGTAAAGGGATGGTATGCCCGAAGGAAGAGCGAAATAAAAATACGAACAACTATGTTATAATTTGATTGTTATCTGTTGACACTGCTTAAAACTTACTAAGCATTGTAATGCTTACTCTGTTTACTTTGTTTCCTCTGTTTTATAGATCTCATTTGGAAGCTACAGGCTCGGGGATCGTCAGCAACTAGTCACACTATCACTATCCACTGTTTGGTACTGCTATGTTTTGGATTATC
The DNA here is from genome assembly GCF_007990345.1 of Gossypium hirsutum. Taxonomy (NCBI): domain Eukaryota; kingdom Viridiplantae; phylum Streptophyta; class Magnoliopsida; order Malvales; family Malvaceae; genus Gossypium; species Gossypium hirsutum. The sequence continues at coordinate 36,472,726 of NC_053433.1, forward strand.
TTATGGCATGTATAGAATAGACTAGTAGTGGGAGGATATTTTGGTTAATGTATATAAGCTATGCGAATATGACATCTTTTGAATGTTTACTTTTATAAGTTTTTTTTTAATTTTATCCCTGGTTGTGTCTAGCAATTATCCAATTGAATGATCTTTACTTCAAGAAATTTTTTTTTTTACTGTTCTGGTATGAGTTTCAAGTCCGGTAATGCCCCTTTACCTATTCCGGCGACGGATACGGGATAGGGGTGTTACACCATCCAATACAGATTACAATTTATATACGCAGAATTTTTTCAATTAACATGTAATTGAAATTTGACTTACCTCATACAGATTTCGGACGAACCGAGTCAACTATTCAACTACTTTGGACTTCCCTCGATCTAAGTCTGATTTCTTTGTTCTTGATCTAATACAATACAAATTCAACCATTCAATCATTCATTTCATTCAATTTAATCCAAATACACATATTTAGGGCACTTTGCATTTTAGCCCTTATATTATCACACTTTGACAATTTAGTCCCTTTTCTCACAAAATCACAATTATGCAAAATTCACCAATACTATAGCTTGGCCAAATATACATGGCTTCCATACAAGCCCAAATAACACATTAATTCACAATTTAGTCCTTCAAAACCTCATTTTCACAAATTAGCCGAAATAGCTCATTTCATCGAATATTCAAAAACAAAACATGATAATCCAACATATATCTTTCATAATCCATATAAGAGTACTACATAGCTCATATAATCATCAATGACACATTTTATAATCTCCAACAAAAACAGAAATTTACACACGGGTTTTGAAGAACACAAAGCAACGATTACAGAAACGTAGAAATTATCAAAAACCGAACAAAATGGACTAACCTATTCACCCATGCAATGGCCCCTTAAAGCTTCAATGGCTTTCCCTTCCTCAACTTTCAGCTGAACATGCATGAAAAATGGCTTTATTTTCATGATTTCTTTTATTATAGTTAACATATATTACCTAATTACCTAACCATCCTTTAAAAAATTATCTATTTACTATATTGCCAAACCATGTCTCCCACTATCATGTAATGGTCCTATTGACATGCAAGGGCTTCAACATTAACAAACCATAGCACTTAGGTACTTTAGCAACTAATAGGCAACATTTACAACTTAGGCGATTTGGTCCTTTTTGCAAATCAAGCAGATAAATAGACGAATTAAATTACAGAAATTTCACAGATATAAGTTTACATATCACAGACACAGAAAATAATATTAAAAATATTTTTTAGACTCGGATTTGTGGTCCCGAAACCACCATTCCGACTAGGGTCGAAACTGGACTGTTACAATGTGTCTCAAGATGGTGATGGGCAAACTTCATGTAGTATGAGCTAGGTGAATCCATATCATAAACACTCCAGGAAAGGAACACCTTTGTGGAATAATATGAAAGGAATGCATTTGTGGCAATATGAAAGGAACACCTTGTGGCGTAATATTGAAAGAACACTTTTGTGGCAGATTATGAAAGGAATTCTTTTGTGGAAAACTCCAAGAGGAATCCCTTTGTAGCGCAGTCTTAAGAATCCCCTTAGCGACAATCCATGAATAAATAGCCCGTGTGGCAAATTCTGACATGAAAGCCTTTGTGATAGATTATGAAGGAACGACTTCTATGACGAGTCCTGCAAGAATAACTTTTTGGCGCACTTTGGATAGGTTACTCTGGTGCTGTGTTCAAGAATAACTTTTGTGACGGGTTCTGTGCTAAGTAATTGGTGAGCCCTATATTGCCTTTAAACGTAAACAGTGAAGTCAGAAGTATGAATTATATATATGGAGTATATAATAAGTGTAACATCCCAATTTTAGGCCTAGTCAGAACAGTGGATTCGGAACCACTATTCTGAGGTCGGAGAAAATTATTTTAATGTTATTTTATGTGATATAGCATGTTTATAAAGGTGCATGAAAATTTTGGTATATTAATTTTAGCGATTTGTAGTCCAATTTCGAAAAAGGACTAAATCGCGTAATAGTTAAAAGTTGTATTTTGATGCCTAAAGGTTTTAAATTGGTTTGTAGCTTATTGAGGGTCTTTCAAGTGAAATTAGGCCATTGAAAGTGTGATGGCCGGCCAAGGGAGGCAAGATTGGTCAAAAAGACATATTTTATGGGATTTAAATGACTTTTTGGTAATAAAATTAAATAAAGAAAAAGTTGTCATTGTCTTTCATTTTTTTCTTCTTCTCTTTCACCAAAAATGGTAGCAAAGAAAGGGTTTTGAAGCTGGAAGATTTTAGCAAATAAACTCCCTTTATAGTAAGTGATTTTAATGCTTTTTCTTGATGATTTTTGTATTTTTGGAACCCCTAAAGCATGAGCTTTCAAATGAGGGGATTATTTTGCAAAATGATTAATAGTATAGGGTTTTGCCATGAAAGAATATGTGTTGTTTTCTGAGTTTTTATGGATGAATATGAGTCTTAGATGTGTTATAAACAACTTTTATGAAAGAAGTTTGCATGAAAGCACCAAAAAGGGGCTATTTTATAAAGTTTGTAAAATAAGTGTAAATGTGTGAAATAATTGAATTTGTGAGTTGCTATAGTTATGAAAATAGTTTTTCTAGGCTTAATGAGTAAGAAAATATGATAAAAATATTTTTACGAGCCTAGACGCAATTTGGTAATTTTGGCAAAGTATAGGGGCAAAATTGTAAATTTTACCAAAATGTGTCATTGGACTAATTTGATTAGTATATTGTTTTAATAAGTTAAATGTGATGTTATAGATGATGAAAAATGAGATTCGGGCTTAGAACGAGGAAAAAAGAGAAATTGATGTTTAGGCCTCTTTTACCAATTTGGTGTCGAGGTAAGTTCGTATGGCAACAATAATACAATATCATGCTTGAATTAAAATTCTTTATTGTTATGGCATTAAGTTATGATTTAAAATATAAGAAGTTTGATGGAATATGATGTTTCTTTGAAACGAGTAAGTTGGTATGAAAGTAATTTATCAACTTTATTATCATGTGCTTGATACTTGATATTGTACGAAATATGGATATATGCCTTTATTGGAATTGACTTGTGATGATTCAATGAAAATGTGATGATATGTGTGCTAGTATAAGACCATGTCCGAGACATGGCATCGGCACTGACATGAGACCTTGTATAAGACCATATCCGGGATATGGAAACGATATGTGGATCCATGTAAGACCATGTATGGGACATGGCTTTGGTATTCTATTTAGTGTATGAAAATTCCAAACATCCTTTAGCATCCCGAGTGTTCAACGGGTAATGTAATGGATGATGTGATGAAAGCCCTAAGGAGAGCATGTTAAAGAAGGTATGATTATATACTTTATTACGAGTTGGTATAGGTATGTACACTAAGCTTATGAGTGATGCCTTGATATGTGATAATCTATGATGTATATAGTATTTCGTGAATACTATGAAAGTGGCATGATTTGGAATAAGTCTTTGATACTTGATGACATTGAGATTATGGCTCCATGCTTATGATGTGTGACACCCCTAAATTGACCCTAGTCGGGAAGTGGTTTCGGGATCGCTAAACCGAGTCACCGAAATGTTTGAATGTGATATTTATTGTCTAGAATATGTATATATGCATGTGTGAAAATTTCATGGTTGAATTTTATAAATTGTAAGTGAAATTTTATTAAATAGGACTTATGTGAGAAAATTTAGAAATGTGCTAGGCTAATGTAAGGTGGCCCATTTATGCATGTTGCAAATAGTTGTACTTGCATGTCAAATACCCCTTTTATTTTAAGTGGTGGCCGGCCATGATGGTCATATATATATAATATGTATTAAATCTTAATTAAATGGCCATTATTTTATGCAAAAGAAAGGAAATAGATTAAAGAAAGAATAAAAAGAAAAGTAATGAAGACAAAGCTTCATCTTTGTCTTCTTGGCCGAATTGAAAGAAAGAATTGGGGCAAAAACATTCGGTCACTTGAAGCTTGAGAAGGGGGGGAAATGGGTGAAGAAAACTAAGTGTTCATCTTTGTTTCTTCTAAGCCGAATGTGAAGGAAGAATAGGGGAGAAACACCACTCGGTCATCCTAGGCTTAAACTAAGGTAAAAAGTTTAGTTAATTTTTGAGTTAGTTACCAACTTCTTTATTTGACCCATGTTAAAATTTGATTTTGGGAATGAATAAAGCTTTCGGCCATAGTAGTCAATAAAGAATATGGCTGTTGTTTCATATTAATTTGGACGAATCATGGTGGATGGGCGTTTGAGCCAAACAAATGATCATATGTATGCATTAGATGCTAAGTGGGAAGAATCGGCTATCATGTTGGATGCTATTGCCGAATATGAACTTGGTTATATTTGAGTAATGTATGTGTTTTGAGTTGACGGCATGAAAAGAAGGCTTAAAATGTGTTATAAACAAATTATATGTTAAACTAAGGTTTGCTAAATTACCATTTTTCCTTGTCGAATATGTGCTTAATTAAAGGAGAGGTTGTGTTGAATGTTTAAATAATTTAGATAATTATTAATCTAAGTCTAAGCTAGGTAAATTAAATGATTGTGGCTTAATTGTTTTATGGCAAGTGGCTATTATGGTGAAATGCAAATTCGGTCATGGAATTTGATGTATTTCTTATTGAATTTTGATAAATTTTGTTATAAGAAATATTAAGGATGAAATTGAGTTGGCTATTAGTGTTTTGTGTGGAACTTTTAACTAAGTGAGGTGTTTGGCTAGGTCCTTTTGAACAAATATTTTGGTGTTGGCTATTTAAATGACATTAATTTTTGGTATTAAGTTGAATTGGAAAGTTGATAAATGTGTAAATATGACTTAGGGCTTATATAAGCATTCGGCATTAGCTAAGGAGTGAGAATTTGATAGTTGATGTATATGTAAATGGGTAGTGTTAATTGAATGTGATTTATTTGGTAATAATCGTAGTGGTTAAACTAGTGTATAAGAAAACAAGCTAAACTATGCGAGTTTTGCTTGTGTATGCGAAGCTAGTATAAGTTGAATGATCGGTTATTAGGGTTTTATGATCATTTTGAGTTGAGTTATAAGTGACTATCATGGCTTGATAAGTTCTTGCCATTTTCGGTTATAAATATGTACGAAATTTGAATCATGGCATATTTATAAATTATAATACATATTGAATTTGTTATGTGATTGCCGAATGTGAATAATAAGTAAACAATATTGGTTAAGATATTAAACAAATCTATTTGCATTTATTTAGCTCAAGAACTCAAGGAAACAAAGTCGGATCGTGGAAAAAGGGAAATTGGTCGAATAGTCGGAATTGACGTACATTAGCGATCGAGGTAAGTTTTAAGTATTAAAGCCTATAATGTGATTGAGTATGATATGTTAAGCACATATTAAAAGAATCATAACTCTATTGTAAATCTTTATGCATATAGCCTAATGGTTATTATGAAGTATAGGTAAGTTATTGATATGATATGTTGCCAAATGGATATGATATTATGAAGTGCTGAAAGGATATGTCAGAAGAGTAAAATTGTGATAAACCTGCTCAGGACAGCAGCAGTAACATGAATTCAGAAAATCACCATAAATTCATGGATTTGAATTAGAGGCTGAATGAGACATGAAATTAAAGCTTAATGAGTCTAGTTTCTTATAAAAGAAACCGTGTAAGCAAAGGAATTTCTGATAATGAGAAACTTGATTCGTAGTGAAGAGTGGTCAGATTAGTCAAGCAGTGAAACAGGGGAAACTTTAAGAAAAATCTGGTATTGATTGGCCAAACCTAAAATTCTGGAAATTTTATGGATGGAAGACATACGAGTCTATATTCAGGAAAAATTTACGGAAAGTGATTTGGAGTTTTGTAGCTCCAGTTATAAATAATTTAGTGACTATTGCTCAGGAAAAACAGCTTGTGCTGAATTTGAGATTGTGTTGTAAACCTTGATAAACTTGTTTTAGTTGCTTATAAGCTATTGATTAAACCCATATGTGAATTCTAAATTGTGATAAGGCCTAATGGCCGATGTGATGAATGTGAAAGTGTATATATATGTGATAAGGCTTAATGGCCGATGTGATGAATGTGAAAGTGTATATGTGCGATAAGGCCTAATAGCCGATGTGATGAATGTGAAAGTGTATATATATGTGATAAGGCTTAATGGCCGATGTGATGAATGTGAAAGTGTCTATGCGTGATAAGGCTTAATGGCCGATGTGATGAATGTGAAAGTGTATATATGTGACAGGGCCGAGTGGCCAATGTGATGGATGTGAAAGTGCATAAGTGTGATAAGTCCCGAAGGGCATTTGTGTCAGTACTATATCCGGGTTAAAACCCCGCAGGCTTTATGCGAGAATATTATCACTGATTAATGTCCTTAAGCTTCGTGCTTGTACTATATCGAGCTCTGAAGACCCGATAACTTCGTGTGGAGATTATGTCCGGGTAAGACTTCGTAATAAGAATTGCTTATAAATATATTCAATGCGAAAGGTTAAACAGGTATGTACTCCAAGTTTATATGTGAGCTTGATTTGCACTAAATCATAAGGTAGTTATGTGATGCATACGAGAGCAATCTATGAGACTATTCCTATGATTATGCGACATCGGATCAGTGTGAGAGGTGATGTGAAATCATACGATATATCTATGTCACATGAGCTCACTTTTATGTGAAAGTTTATCTGCCTATTGTATATGATGAGATGTGCAGATTCGGTAAAGGGATGGTATGCCCGAAGGAAGAGTGAAATAAAAATACGAACAACTATGTTATAATTTGATTGTTATCTGTTGACACTGCTTAAAACTTACTAAGCATTGTAATGCTTACTCCGTTTACTCTGTTTCCTCTGTTTTATAGATCTCATTGCGAAGCTACAGGCTCGGGGATCGTCAGCAACTAGTCACACTATCACTATCCACTGTTTGGTACTGCTATGTTTCGGATTGTCTTATGGCATGTATAAAATAGACTAGTGGCGGAAGAATATTTTGGTTAATGTATATAGCCATGCGAAAATGGCTTATATATGTTCGAGCATAATGTTATAATCATTTGGTATGGAATGGTTAATCGCTATCATGATTTGTGCTATTTATGCAAAAAGGGCTAGTTGAATCATGGAAACTATGAAATAGGTAAAGTCTACCTTAAAGGCAGATGCTGGCAGCAGTAGTGATGTAGATTTGGAAAATCACTAAAAATAGTAGGATTGGAATTAAATAGTGAATAAATTATGTAAACGAAACTTGATGAATCTATTTTCATAGGAAAGTAACGAAATGATCATATGGACAGTATGTTAAGAGATATTCAGGTTCTCGTGAGACAGGGCCAGAACGGTTTCTGGATTCCCTGTTCCGATTTTGGAAATTCATTATAAATTAACCAGAGATAATTAGGAGTTATGCCATATATGTCTGGATTCCTGTCTAAGTTTAGTTTCTATAGAAACAAACGGCATCAGTATTGAAGCCCTGTGCAGGGAGATATCCAAGTCGTAATGCACAAAGGTCAGTGTAGTCGATCCCTGTAACATGGGAGACTTTGACTAATAAACTGTACTAATTGGCCTGACCAAAAATTCTAGAAAAAAATATGTAGATGGAAATATGAGTCTAGTTTCAGGGAAAAATTACGAAACTGATTTTCGAGTTGTGAAACTCAAGATATGATTTTTAAGGTGACAGTGTCGCAGTTAGCCAACTGCCTGGAAAATTTTAAAATGGACTGCGATAGTAAGCGAATTTAGTCTGTGAACCCCTCGTGTCCGACTCCGGCAACGGTCTTGGGTATGGGGTGTTACATGATGCATAGCTATGTGTTTTTAACATGATAAATGAGATGATGTTGTATTAATTTGGTGAACAACAATTGTGAATTGATTAAATTAGCCTGGACATTTTGGGCTACTATAGTGGTGTAACTTTGAAAATACTCTAAAAATAGTGGAAAATGAGTTTGAAGTTGAATAAAATAGGTAAATAAATCTTATTGAGCCTAGTTTCTTATAAAAGAAACTATGTAAGCAAAAGAATTTCCTATAATGAGATATTTGAAGTTGTGTGAGACAACATCAAATGACTTTGAAATCTCCTGTTCTGATTTGAGAAAATCATTATAAATTGTAAAAAAATAGTTATGAGTTATAATTTATATTTTTAGAATACTTAATGAGTCTATTTTCAAGAGAAATAGATGAGAATATTATTCGAGTCCTGTGTTATGAGATAATTGAACTTTAGTGCAGAAGGGTCAGAACTGTCAGACAGTGAATCAGGGGTACCTTTGAGGAATAAACTGTACTATTTGAATAAACCAAAAATTCTGGAAATTTTATAGTAGAAAGATACATGAGTCTAGTTTTAAGGAAAATGAATAGAACTTAATTTTGAATTTTGTGGCTCCAGATATAAATATTTTAGTGACTGTTGTACAAGAAGATAACTTATCATGAAATTGAGAATATGTTGGGAACATTGATAAAACATGTTTATGAGTTGCTTATTGGTTCATATGAACTTACTAAGCATAAAGCTTACCTCCTTCCTTTCCCATGTTCTCTAGTGTTTCCGGATTAGCTCGGGTTGGAGTTCATCAGAGATATTATCACACTGTCAAGCTATCGTTATTGATGTAAGTGATATCGTTATTGATGTAAGTGATTTCAAGTACTTTGAGTCTATGGCATGTATAGGAGTTTAAATATTTGAGTATGTGATATTGCTTTAGCCAAATGTTTTGGCTTATTTTGATTATGAGGTTGGTAAACCTATTTATTTATGAAAAGTCTTTAATGGCTTGGTATGAATGGTATGTGGATGTGATCATGAATGCTTAGTGATGAAAATGAGGTTTGATGACATGTTGATAGCTATAGCATTAATGTAGTAAAGATGAAGGTAAAATCTATGATATTGGTTGCATGTGAAATTGCCATAGTCATTACATTGTTATTAATGTTTAAGTGCCTAATTTTTCCATGTTGTATGCTATTGTGTAAGTATGCATGCATGTGTTGTGAGGGTGACAAAATGGCTTGGTAAATAGCCTTGTATTTGTCCGCACTGGTAGACACACGGGCGTGTGTCTAGGCCGTGTGTGACACAGGGTCCGCCCCTATGGGCATGTTGTCCAGTCGTGTGTCCCCTGCACCTAAGTTTTTCAAGTCAGTATGCATGATAGTAAGCACACGGGCAAGAGACACGGCCATGTGTCTCAGCCGTGTAAAGGACACGGCCATAGGATGCGGGCGTGTGCCTTGGCAGTGTGGCTTCAATTTGTTCATGACCAAATTGGCAGAATGTCCAGGTTTTTGAACACGGGTTCAGGACACGGGCGTGTCCCTAGCATACGGGCGTGTGCCCTATAACCACACGGGCGTATGGAGACTTAAAGCATGAGATTTTCCAAGTTTTTCTTAAGTTTTCGATTAGTCCCGAACCGTCTCTAATGCATGTTTTGGGCTTTGTGAGCCCGTTTAAGGGATAAAATGCATGTGAAATGAAAAGTTTTAAATTGATCAAAATTTTACGGCCTGATTTTATGTAGTTGGTTGAGTTTAAGTCCAGTAACACCTCGAACCCTGTCCCGGCGTTGGATACGAGTGAGGGGTGTTACAGTAAGGTAGGCCAAAATGATTAAGGCTCAGTTGGAGATAGTGAATTGAAGAGATACGGCGAAGTAATGAACTAGTATTGAGATGGGTTTTGAACAAAGACGTAACCTTTTTATATTCAAAAGAAGTACTTGTTACCTATGTAAGGGCTCTTCCTTGATTCACGATGAGGTGATGGTTAAGAGATTTAGAGAGTTTAAGTAAAGTATTAGAGACAATATAGAGAAGGAAATAGTCTCAGAATAAGGCATGGCAACAGATGTGTATAAGAAAATATAATTTGAGGAAATATTTGCCAAAGGAAAAGTTAAAAATTAAGAACGATGAGATTGTCGAACTAAAATATCGGTTGCTATATGTGAATATGACCCAAGTAAAAAATGTAACACCCCTCACCCGAATCCGACGCTGGAATAAAGTCCGAGGCATTACCGGGGCTTTACACTTGTAACACACTATTTGGGTCGCAATTTTTTGCTCAAATTAAAACCTTTCAACCACGAATATCTCGTCCCTTATATAGGCCTTTGAGTCCTATAACATACCTAGAGGCAGTGCGGGACAAATTCGGGCACGTTCGATAAACCTTGGGCTCCTCAGAAAATTTTCCTTATCTTAAAGTGTCACACGCCCGTGTGGATGGGACGTGTGGACTCACACGCCAGGGTGGCTTGGGGTACGCCCTTGCCCTTAGTCTATGGGCAACACTAACTTTTAAACACGACCATGGTACACGCCCGTATGACCTGCCCGTGTTCAATACTGACTTTGGGACACGGCTATGGCACACGCCTGTGTGACCTACCCGTGTCCTATACTTACTTAAAATTTTAAGTGTAGGGGACACACGACCATAACATACACCCATGGGAGGGAGCCGTGTGTCACACACGGCCTAGACATATGCCTGTGTGTCTAGCCATGTGGACCCTAATAGGCTATTTTCCAAGCCTTTAGTCATCCCTTTCTACTACTTAGGCTTAGTGGTTACCAAATTCAAAGTAAAACATAGTTATACACTTGTAGATGGTCTTGATAAAGCTTGTTGTATGGAAACCTCATATCATTGGTTCCATACGTGGAAGGTTATTTCCCATTTTATACTTATGGGTTTCCATGTTATTGTAACGCATTCAAAATTTGGCTCGTTTTGGTAACTCATTGCCAATTATGGAAACCCTTCATATAAGAGTATAAATATGCATAGATTTGCAGGTCATGACCTACTTCAATTAAGCCAAATCCAATGGCCATATACAAAAAGATAGATACATTTTTACATGCCTTCATTGGAAAATCAGATGACACATATAACAAAATACTCAAAAATCCTATACATGCCATTGAACAAAATAGAAATGTCTTTATACCAAAGCTTGACTAGTTGATAGTGTGTTGACTCTCCAATCGTCTTCCAGTCCTAATGAGTCCTCAAGCTCTGTGAGACAGGGAAAAAGAGAGGGGTAAGCATTTTCATGCTTAGTAAGCTCGAATAACTGGAAAGTAAACTTACCAAGTAATTAGCATACATCCATATTTCAATCATGCAATCATCAATTGTGAAATGATTCCCTATCACATGCACTCAATCAATGAGTTAGTCACATAACAAAGCATCATGTAATTTATGTAGATAAGCTCATCATTCATCATCTTATTGGCGTACATCAAATTAATCCTGTTGAGTTTCTAGGAAATCTCGATGGAATACCCATTATCCGTCAATTCTTACGAATGATCATTTCACATATATGCACTCCTACGAACCTCACATCCTATGGCGGGATTACCAGTCCAGGCTAAATCCCCCATATCATGAACTCATAAGGTGATGTCGGGATTACCAGTCCAGGCTAAATCCCTATAATGACAAACACCCTTAATGAGCTCGGATCTGAATTACCAGTCCAGGCTAAATTCATATCCCATATCAGATTACTCGTCTGGGCTAAATCCATAATGCACACATATTCTTCGGGAGGCTCGATCATTCAAGGAACACCCGTCCGGGCTAGATCCTTTTCATAATTGAGATCAATGGATTACCTGTCTGGCTAAATCCTTACTGCAACACATGCAGGATCTCAAATCACATGTAATTACGGGTTACCATCGAATTCCTTTTGTCAACCTCAACCGAGACATTTTTCACATGTTACCATCAAATATGCATTTCTATGATTTCTCATGCCAATAATAAATGCAATCATCATGCATTCAAAAGTCATACAATTATGCATATTAGGGGTTTACTTTAAGTTATCCGAACTTACCTAGTATTCGTTTCGGAGTTGTGTTTCAGTTATTTCGAAACCTTGCGTTTACCTCGATCGACCTTCGAAATTTGTTCCTTGGGGTCTATATCCAAAAAATTAACTGATTAATACACTACATTATACATTTCAAGTTTAAAATCTACCCCCTTTCCAAATGACCATTTTGCCCCTAACCTTTCACATTTTTTACATTTAGTCCCTAGTCTCGTATAATGAAACACATGAAATTTCTACCTTACCCAAGCCTAGCTGAACACTTTTCCTTCTTATGGTAGCCCACATTTTCCATTATTATCACATTCTACCACACATTTTACAACCTTTGCAAAAAGGTCCCTATAAGGGTTTTTTTCATGAAAATCACCTAGGAAAATATGTTTAACACATATTCTCCATAATCCATCAAAATAAAAGCAAATCATGCATGGGTAAATTTTTAAACATGAACCCTAGCATGAAATATGGGTAGAAATGAAGAGGACAAGCTACCGGGATTCTAAAAATACAAAGAATATTAGAAACGGGGCTTGGGAGCACTTACTATTGAGCTTGAAATGTTTGGAAACCCTAGCTATGGTGATAAGAGAATTTTGGCAGTATGGAGAAGAAGAATGGCTGATTTTGGCTTGATTTTTCCCATTTTATTTCATTAAAAAGCCAAATGACCAAAATGCCCTCATGCCATTTCTTTAAAATTTCATCCATGCAAGCCCATTTTGTCCAAAAAATTAGAAATTGGGTAAATTACTCTCCAAGACCTTCTAACTCATAACCCAAAGCAATTTCATACAAATTGCTTCTAGAATTCAAGTTTTGCAATTTATTCAATTTAGTCCATAATTTCCAATTGAACACCTTACTCAAAGAATTTCTTCATGAAACTTTAACACATGCGTATTCTCATATTCTAGGCCTCATAGTAATTGTAAATTAAATATTTTGATGTAGGATTTGTGGTCCTGAAACCACTATTCTGACTAGGTCCTATTTTGGGATGTTACAAAAGATGTTACCCTTACTAAGTTCTTATGAACTTGTATATGTCTTATGTTGCACGTGTGATGTTTTGGATCTGCTCTAAGAGGGACGATGCTAGGATTATGCCAAGAAACGGTGTATCAAGTTATTATGCATGCAGAATGAGCTTGGTGGTGGGTCTAAAGATTAAAATTCTCCTTAGAAATCCATACTTGGTGTATTTGTAATAATTTTGGGTTTCAATTTGGACATCAATGTAATTTAATTACCTTGTGTTGTATTTGTATTTACTTATATATTTTAGTTTGAAATTTGTAATTAAGTTTTCATTATATGTAAACTACATTATTAAATCAAGTTTGTGACTATATTTGTGTCGTAATACCCAAGGTTTGGGTCTAGTTAATCGGATTGGGTGGAGAATGTTTCAAGTTTGATATTAGAGCTTGATTCAGTTGGTTCTCGGATTATGAAGATGAAGAAGTTCTGTATGCATAATATGACGAACCTGGTAGAGTTCCTTAAGCATGTTGATAATTATCTTATCATGAGATCGATGTGTTAAAAATGGCTTAATGAAGAAAAATGATAATAAAACAAAAATAAAAAAGAGAGATAAATGATCGATTCATTAATATGAACAAAAATGGATGTTACATGAGATAAAGGATAATAAAAAGAAAGACATAATAAAGAGAAATTTAGTCCTCTCTCTCGGTGAGATGTTCCATGGATGCGGCGGGTCTGGTAAGAAGAGCTCCTCTTTTTGTCCTCTTCCTTTGGAATTTTCTCAGAGTCATTGACCTTCTCGGGACTCTCTTTGCCCTTTATTTTGGGCGAGTTAGGAATGAAGAAACCAAGAATTTGTTTCCACTTTGACTTGAAGTCTTCTCACACTTCACCATTGGGATTGTAAACATCGAAGCCTAATGAATATGTAGAGATGTCTTTAATGAAATCGAAGTCTACCTGGCTCAAGTCCATGGGAGTGGCAACCACTTGGGCATGGAGAACCAAGTTAGCCATTAACTTTGGCATTGCTTCGGTCAAGCTCTTGGTTGTGTCCTCTTGGTACTTTTGGAAGGCTTCATCATTGGATACAAAGGCTATCCAATTTGGCCTCATAATGAAGCTTCTAGGCTTGGAGTTGATCTCTTAAAGAGGACTTGCCTTTCTCCACTCCAACAGTTTGCACTTATTCTTTGGGTTCCTATTTTTGAGCTTCCAAGACATGATGTTTAACACCCCTAACCCGTATCTATCATTGAAATAGGGTTACAGAGCATTACTAGACTAAACTCATAAACAATCATACATTTCATATCCATATCTCATATCTAAACAAAAATCATATCTCATAAACAATCATATAATCCTTAGCACGAGCCTTCGAGGCTTAAAACAAGCAGTAGAAGTGGTATGGGACTAAATCAAATACTTAAGAAATTTTTAGAAAAACATGGAAAATTTTCAAAGTGCAAGGGACACATGCCCGAGTGCCCATGTAACAGTCCGGTTTAGACCCTAGTCAGAACAGTGGTTTCAGAACTACAAATTTGAGGTCAAAAAATTATTTTAATACTATTTTATGTGTTTATAGTATGTGATTTTATATGTGTGAAAGTTTCGTGTGCTAATTTTAGCGTTTGTGTGTTCGATTTGATAAAAAGGACTTAATCGCGTAAATTGTAAAAGTGGCATTCCATATGTTAAAAGTGTTTAAGTGTTATGGCTTTTATAATCAAAGGTATTTATGATGATATTAGACCATTTGAATGATGGATGGACATAAATGTGCTTGTATTAAGTGATTTTTATATGGATTAATAAAGGGTAAAATTGGTATTTGATTATTAATGTTATATTAGATAAAACAAAGTCATTATATGCTTAAATTATCATCACTATCACCAAAAATCAAAAGAAAAGAAAAGATAAAAGTTTATTTAGGGTTCGACTATGGTTGAGCCTGATTGAGGTATGTATTTTGCTCGATTTTGATGATTTCTATGTTTTTGTGATTGTTGCTTAGTACTCTGGCTAGCCCATGCTTGAATTTTTGAGTTTGATGATGATTTTGAGATATGCCATGGATGAACCCATGAGTTTTGTGTTGTTAGTTGATGAAAAATGAAAGATATGTGTTGGGTTAATATGTTTTGTATTGAGATTTTTGATGAATTTGATTATTATGGGCTAATTTGTGAAAATTAGAAATTGAAGGGTTAAAATGTGAAATAAGTGAAAGTTATGGGATGCTAGAGACTATTTGAAAATTTGGCTAAGCATGAGAAATATGAAATT
Organism: Gossypium hirsutum; assembly: GCF_007990345.1. Classification (NCBI taxonomy): domain Eukaryota; kingdom Viridiplantae; phylum Streptophyta; class Magnoliopsida; order Malvales; family Malvaceae; genus Gossypium; species Gossypium hirsutum. The sequence goes on from NC_053433.1 coordinate 36,487,951, forward strand.
ATGTGTATTTTGTGATTTTATGAAATAGGGGCTAAAATGTTAAAATGTGAAATTTTAGGGGCTAAAGTGTAAAATGCTCTAATTATGTGTTTTTGGATTGAAATGAATAAATGTGTGATTAAATTAGTGAAATCTGAATTTATATAGATCAAGAACGAAAGAAATCGGAATTAGATCGGGGAAAGTCGAAGGTTGTAGAATAATCGATTCGTTTAGCCGTTCTCATTTTTGAGGTAAGTTCATAAGCAAATAAACGTATTTCAATTGAATAATATATGTTTGATTGTTGTGGAAATGTATTGAATTGCTATGAGAGCTGAATAATTGAATTTGAGAAAGTATCGACAAAGTTACGACATCCGAAAGCCCAGTATGAACCATGGGAATAGTATAGGATATATGTCATGACATTGGATTCCGAGGTGTGATATCGTGTAAGACCACGTCTGGGACGTTGTCATTGATTTGAAATTTACGTGTAAGACCATGTATGGGACATTGGCATCATATATGAATTTGTGTAAGACCCTGTCTGGGGCAGTGGCATCGATATTTGATTACATGTAAGACCATGTCTGGGACGTTGGCATTGTACGAGTTTTTCGAGCTATCCGAGTATCATTATTGTTTTCGAACGGTTCAACGGGAATTATTAAGAATTAAATGATCAAGTGAATGTGTATCCGATTCAGGTACGTACAAAAGGTAATTAAAATTTAGCAATGAGAAGTAAGAATGAATATGATCTTTTGAGATGTGAACTATATGAAAATGTGATTTGTTTATAAGCAAGTGATTATGAAAAATTGAGCTATATAAGAAATATGATCTTGCAATTGTGTATTGCCATGATTCTTTTATATGAATTAGTCTATATTTGTTTATGAGATAAGTTTATTTGTATATGGCTTACTAAGCTTTGGAAAGCTTATTTTGTGTGTTTTTCAATTGTTTTATAGATTATCGAACCTACTGTGAGCTCGGGGATCATCAAGGATTGTCGTTACACTATCGAACGATATTTTGGTGCTTTTGAAGTTGTAAATATTAATGTATGGCATGTATAGGTTAGTGAGTATATTTTATGTTTTGTGTTAAGATTATAGCCATGAGATTTGGTTTACTTTTGGTTGTAAAAATTGGTATGTTTTAGCCATTTAAGTTGGCTTATGATATGTGCTTGAAAAGTTAATTATGTGATGTATTTGATGCCTTATGTGTGACTTGTTTATGTGATGTTGAAATGGTAAGTTATGTGGCATGAAATAGGTGAAAATGTGATGATAGAATGCATATAGATGTTATGCTAGATAAATGATTTTGGCCTAATGGTTTGGTAGGTTTTGGATATGGAATTAAGTAATTGAAATGGTCGTGTATAGATGGCATGATATGTGTATGTTTTGGTGAATTTGGCTGCCTATAAGTGTATGGAAATGGTGTTATTTTGGTTAACTTGTATGCTTGTGGAAAGGGTGGCAAAATGGTTTTGCAAATGGCCTATTTTTGTCCATGCGGGCAGAGACACGGGTGTGTGTCTCAGCCATGTGTGACGCACGGTCATGTTACATGGCCGTGTGCCCCATGGGGTACCTATTGAATTAAGGCTGTATACCCTATAGGTTTCACACGGGCGTGCCTACTGGTCGTGTGAGTGGCACACAGGCTGGCATACGTGTGTGTGGTTGGCCCTGTGGCCAAGTTAGGAACCTCCCTAATTTTTACATAGCCTAGCACATAAGCGTGTCTTGTGGCCGTGTGGATAAGTCAGTATGTATACCCTGTTTTACCACGGTCTAGACACATGGGCTTATCTAATGCCATGTGAGGCACACTGCCTGTTCACACGGGCGTACCTCTGTAACTTAGAAAAAATTTATTAAGTTTAAAAAATTTCGTATGTGCTCAGTTTAGTCCCAAACCCTTCCTAAAGCATGTTTAAGATCTCGTTGACCTAAGAAATGGAATTTTTGATTATGTTTGGCTATGATGCTATGATGTGTGGATGGTTTTTGTGAGTTGATTATAAAATCTTCCGATACGTCCGGTAATACCTCTTAACCCTAGTTCGACAATGGATACGGGTTAGGGGTGTTACAGGCCAGGCTGTGTGTCTCACACGGCCAAGAGACACGGATCACATGGCCGTGTCCTAGCCTGTGCCCGACCTCGTGTAACTCACTGACTTGGGTCACACAACCAGACCATACGCCCGTGTGTCAAGCCGTGTACCCTTCGAAGTGGCCTCACACACCCGTGTGCTAGGCTGTGCAAAAACTAATGAGTATACTGACTTGTGCCACATAGCCAAGCCACACGCTAGTGTGTTAGGCCGTGTGAAGCTACTGACTTGATTTCTAAAGAAGTATTAGGGGACACACGATCGTGTCACTTGACTGTGTGTCACACAGGGCTGAGACACATGCCCGTGTCTCTGCCCGTATGGACAAAAATAAGTCATTTTCCAAGCCTTATTTCTCACCCAAAGTGGCACCAATCTATACATACCAAATAGCATATGACCATATAATCAATAGGCATTCAAACCAATCTCAACCAAGTCCAAATCATGCCATACCAATACCAACAACCATAATTGTAACAGCCTGATATAAACCCTAATCGGAACGGTGGTTTCAGGAAAACGAATTTGAGTCAGAAAATATTTAAAAATGATTTTCCGTGTTTATTTTGTGTGAATTTATATCTGTGAAATTTTCGTAATTTAATTTTGTCATTTAGGTGTCCGATTAAATAAAATGACTTAATCGCGTAAATTGAAAAGTGGGTAGTTTATTTTGTAAAGGGCTTAATTGTTGATGGCTTTCTAAATGAGAGTAGTTATGATGAAATTAGCCCAATATATATAGTGTTGGATGGCTAAGGACATTTAAATGAAATAATATAATGTTATAATTAAGGTTAAATTTGGAAATGAAATAATATATTATATACTATCATATAATAAACATAAAATAAGTTTATTTCATATCATTTTTCCTTGTTCATACACCGAAACTAAGACAAATAAATAGAAAAAAAAACAAAGGCTAGGGTTCGACACTTTTAAAGCTCAATCAAGGTTAGATTTTTGTTCGATTTTTGATAATTTCTATGTTTTTGAGATCATTGCTTAGTAATCTTCAAAACCCATTCTTGAATTTTTGATTTTGATGAATATTTTGAGTTGTGCCATTGTTGATAGCTTTTGATTTTTGTTGTTTGATGATGAAAAATGAAAGATATGTTTTAGATTAACATATTTTGTATTGGAATTTTTGATGATTTTGAGTAATTAGGACTTAATTGCAAAAAAAATAATTTGAGGGACTAAAATGTGAAATTAAAGAATTATATGGGCTTGTATAGACATTAGTAATATTTGGCCTAGCTTGGGTGTGGAGAAATTTGGTGTATTTTGTGTTTTGTGCAATAGGGACTAAATTGTAAAAATTGTAAATGTTAGAGGTAAAATAGTAATGTTTCTATTTATGTGTTTTTGGACTAATTGAATGAAAATATGTTGAATGAGCTTAATTTGAATGTGTTTAGATCAAGAATTAAAGAAATCGAGTTTGGATCGGGGAAAAATGAAAGTTGTCGACTAGCAGCCCTGTTCCATTTTACGACGTCTGAGATATGTTTTTAAGCAAATAGACGTGTTTAATTGTAGCTAAATATAAAATATACATGCTGGTATGAAATATTAGAATTTATTTTTGATATAGCCGAATATAAAAAGGCTTGGTTACTACGTTACTGAGTTTGTTCCGATCGAGTTACGACGTTCGAAAGCCCTGTATGAACCTTAGGAATAGCTAGGATACATATGTCATGATGTAGGATTCCAATATGTGTGTACGAGTAGGTCCATGGCCTCGATTTGTGGTTTCGATTTGTGTTTACGAGTAAGACCCTATCTGGGATAGTGGCATTGATATGTGGTTACATGTAAGACCACGTCTGGGACGGTGGCATTGTACGATTTATGTGATTATCCGAGTGTCTTAACCAATTCCGAATGGTTCATCGGGAAAAGGTAAACTGCGTATGGATTGTATATTACGAGATCAATGATCAGGTATGAGTCAACTTGATGTCTACTTAAGATAAGGTAAGAAAGTACTATAGTTATGTGTTGTAAATATTGTACAATGCAAATGAGGATTCCATGTGTATTTGGATATGTGTATTTGGCGTATGAATGAACAATTTGTGTAGTACTGAAATGTAACTTAACATGTGTACATATAATTTGTGTATTCGTCTTCCTAGGTATTATTTATACATGGGATGACATTTGATGATTCTTAAGTTGCATAAAAGAGTAAATGAATGTGTGGTTATTTTGGCTACTAGTTTGGAAGTTGATTTATATTGTATTAAATGATAGTATATGTATTCGGCATAGGTGGTTAATAATGTTAATGCATTTTATTTAGTTGACATGAATCAAATATGTTATTGAGTTGTTTATTGCTTATGACTTACTAAGCTGTGGTAGCTTACTTTGTGTATTACGTTACTCTATTTTATAGATTTCGAAGTCAAGCTGCAAGCTCGGGGATCGTCAACCAAGTTCATCACACTATCTAAAGCTTTGGTACCTTAAACTAAAATTATATCATGTAGAGGCTGGTTTTGAGGTTAAATATTTTGGAAATGAATGTATATATATGCCATCTGAAAATGGCTTAACCATTTTGCCTAGGATCGATTATGGTTACCTATGGTTTGCGTTTATTTTAGTTATGGTATTTTACGCTTTAAAAAGTAATGTTGTGATATGTGCATGGTTATGCATTTAAGTTGGTTAAAGTCTTGGATGAAGTTTGAATGTGTTCGCTTTAATATATAAACCTAGATATATTTGGTTGTTTAAACATGATTCATATTAAGATAATATATATACAAGAGGATTCGGTAGTTATGCTCAATGTAAGTTTTATTATGTGGTTTGGAATTAAATGTTAATTGGTTATATTTGAACATGAATTATGTTGTTTGGTATGTTCGTTATACTACATGAAAGATTTATATTTTGTATAGGTTTAAATGTGGTCAAAGACTTATACTTGTGAGGTATGTTTTGTTACATGATTAGTCTTGAAGATTTTTTCATATTTATATAGGTATATTCAGTTATAAGATAAGTTTCGATGAAATGGTTTTAGCTAACTTAAGATTCGGTACATGATTGTATAGCTATTTTTACTTATGATGAAATGACTTGCCTTGTGACTTGATAGTTGCTAGGATAATGATTGGATTTATAACGTGACATTGTAATATGCATCTATACGATTTCAAGAAAAATATATATTCATGTGTTAGGTTTATTTTTACTTGTGTTTCGACAAAGGTAATCTTTGGTAGTTAATTAGATGGAAGGTAAACATGGTTTTGTACCGATCTCTCATGATATATATTACTATAATAATTATGGATTACTTGAGTAGTTATTTGTTTGAGCTATTGTTATGAATATTTGTTCATGATATGAGATCATAAATAGATTAATAAAGACTATTATAGACTATCTATTTGTTTGTAAAAAAATAATAATAATCCGTGGTTGCCTGCTTATGGTATGCGTATGATGCTTGTATAATTATAAAACATTTTACACATATACTGCTCAAAGGTTGTAAAAGATTTAAAAAAAAATGTTGCATGTTTCCTTGTTGGCATTATTTGATTATTTTAATTTTATAATCTTATGTAATATTAAATTGAAACATGATGGTTGATTTAATATTATATTAGTTAATTTATGATAGAAGTTGATTTGGGATATATTTTAGTCGGTAATGCCTCATAACCCTAATCCGGCAACGGGCACGGGATAGGGGTGTTACAATAATGCTCATAAACTTACAATTTTCCATTTAAAAACATACCAATATCACTTTCAAGAATTCACCTAAATGGTCAATTTCATATATGTACTATCGTGCCTAATACTTAGCTTGCTAATACATTCTCACTTTCAACTATTTGCTACCTTAAATATCAATTCACAACAAGGCATTCACATAGCAATTATAAACCACATATCAAAGGGCCATTTACACATATTTACATATCAAGCATATACAATTGTCAAACCACATCAATGGCTAAAATATAACAAAACATATAGGCTTCCATTAACCAATTAACCTATACATGCCATATAACCAAAATACATTAAGTCCAAAAGTACCAAAATAAGAGTTCGATAGTGTGATGCAATCTCCGACAACTTCCAAAATAAGCTAGATTTCGAATCCCTATAAAACATGAAAAAAAATAAACAAAGTAAGCAATTAAGCTTAGTAAGTTTGTATAACTGCAAATATAACTTACCAATCAACCATAATAAATCAAGTAATTTAAATCATAATGCATTTCAATTTGGTGCCAATATAATATCACTGTACACATTGAACCATTTGAAATAATACCGGATACCCGGGTATCTCGCACACTAAGTGCCAATGCATGGTCGAAACCATCTCCATCTCATGTCTCATATATATATGCTCACTCTCGAGCTATCACCGGGTTTGCTCACACAAGTTGACGGTCAAGACGTAGCTACACGATGCTCTTCACACAAGCTAACGAGTAACCACAAAACATGCCAAAAAATTCAGCCACCGGTAGAATGTATAGGACCAGCACCTAAAACTCGGTAACCCTTAATAACATGTCATTTGTATCGTATCTATTCATAAGGTTCAACTGGGATCCATACAATTTTTGATGTCTCGTCAAAAATTTCCATAGTGTCTTATCATCCCAATTACATTAATAAGCATGTAAACACATATAATTTAAAACTTATTAATATATGAACTTACCTCAAGTCAATACAGAGAAATCGACCCATCAATCTACTACTTTGTTTTTCCCCCAATCTAATTTCGAATGTGGCTTTTCTTGATCTATATAATGAAATTTAACCACTTTAAATCTCATTCTATTCAATTCAATCCAAAAATTCATGTTATGGTAAAATTACTATTTTACCCCCAAATATTTAACTTCTTTACAACTTAGTCCCTAGCTCATAAAAACGCAAATTCATGCAATTTAATTCACACCCATGCTAGCCGAATTCTATATATACCCATAGTAGCCCATACATTTTATTATTTCACACATTTCACCATATAATTTTTACATTTTTATAAATAAATCCCTATTTGACATTTTCAACAAAATAACTTTACAAAACTTGTTTATCTAACAACAACCATTCATTTTCTATCATCAAAAATCAAAACTCATACACATTCATCAATGGTAAAACCCTAATACTTTAATAGTTTCACATTTAGTCCCTGGGCTAGCTAAATTAAGCTACGACTCCAAAAACATAGAAATAATTAAAAACCGAGCAAAATTGCACTTACATGCACAATATACTTTTGGCCGAACCTTCAAGTTCCTTCCATGGAGTTTTCAAGTCTAAATTTCAGTGGGTAGGTGTATTTTGGAAGATGTCAATTTTTTTTCTTTATTCTAGTTAGTTTATTTTATAAACTTACATTTTAAACCTTAATATAAAATCTTTAAAACACTTATTAATGTGTCCATATATGTCCACTCACATTATGGATGGTTTAATTACAACATAAGGACCTCCACTTTAAAGTTCCATATCTATCAAATACATTTAGCTATTAGAACACCACTTTTTCACTTTAAGCAATTTAGTCCTTTTTCACAAATTAAGCATGCAAACAATAAAATTTCTTAATGAAATTTTCATGCAATCATACATCATGCTATAGACATCAAAATAATAATAAAATAATTATTTTAACTTTGGATTGGTGGTTCCGAAACCACTGTTTCAATTTGACTAAACACTGGCTGTTACATGATGCATTAGTCGAGACGTTTAACTTTTCTTTTAAGGACCTGTTCATTGTAACGTAACTCCTCTATCGTCTCACTTTTTGATTTGCTCGACTCTTCCAAGCTGGAAACCTCGAATTTGTGGTAATTGTTGAACTCCTAAAGAGTTCTACTCAATAGCCCATATTCCACAGATAGAGTATGGGTAGATTTGGCCATTTGTGAGAAAGGAGATGAGTCTGACTTGGGCACAATGTAAGGTTAAAAGACCTCTTTCATTTGCTGAGGGATCATGTTGCATTGGCTTTGGAAGTTGGAATTTAGAAAAATAGAGGATGAACTAAAGCATAAAGGTTAGGCCAAGGAAAAAAAATTCATCATTCTCAATAGTGGGAGAGGGTTGTGGTTCAGGATTTATGGGGATCGTAGGTAAATCCAATGGTAAAGTTTTTGATGGGATGTCAACAGGTGAAGGAACCGTGTTCTGAATAAGTGAGTTTGTAGTACAGGCAAACTCTATTAGGACTGATGGCATAACAAACAATGATGAGACAGTAGGAGAAGGGACCTTTGGGTCAAGAAATCCCTTCCTAAGTCTATGCCACTTTGGTTGAGGGGGCTCACTCTTCTTAGAAACAGGAGCATCTTCACTTGCTCTAGGCCTCTTTTGGTATTTTTTAGTAACTGGTTTCTTAGAAGAAGTAACTGAAGCACTCTCTTTAGCACGAGATTTCACCAAGATAGCTTTGATATCCATATTCAGTGTCGAGATGATTGAAGTGTGAGATTTTTGATTGAGCCTTGCACTATTAATGTGAGTGTTAGCCTTACTTGAAAAAGAAGAAGTAGGAGGATGAATATTAGGAGTAATAAGCCAACTGAGGGAACAAATCCCATAGAATTCATAAAAATAGAATGGGGGTTCCCCTGTACACCTAGTTAAAATCTATGCCAAGATAGTATTGCCATTTAATGGCCAAGCTTCTAAAGCTGAAGGCACATTGTAGTTTTCAAACCAACTGATGAGGTCAATGGTTCGCTAGCCATTGGGACTTTGATTTCGTGGGCAGTAATGAAAAATGTTTTTGCCCCTAACCAATTCTACCAACTCAAGAATGCATCTCCTGTTTAGACACTTGAATTACTTGTTGGTTGATAAATCATAATTTATATATGTTTTTATCCCATGCTTAGCAAATTTATGGATGGTTTCTCCTTAGATTTGGTGAATTCGATGCTCCTAATTCTTTAATTTCATGTTTTATACTTAGGTGAGCATAGGAGAGTAAAAAGAGCGAGAAACGGGCCGAAAATAGAGAAAATGGACCCACATGTGAAATCAACACGGCCTGGGCTTCCTCACACGGGCGTGTTCCATGGCCATGTCCCTTTGGCAGGATCGAAGCATGACTTACAAGGGTAGACTACACGTCCGTACCTATTCAACAGCCTTGACCATGGGCTAGAGTAATCGCACACGGGCGTGTCACACGGGCGTGTCCTTGCTGAGCCAAAGTATAACCCTATTCGAAAAAGGCCAATTTTGAGGGCTCTTAGGCATTCTAAAGCCTATTTAAACACCTGAGGAGGCACTTAGGAGGGGGACACGGAGTAGGAAGTAGGGAATTACTCAAGGAAAGCCGATTGATCCATTTCAGAAGCCGGATTCATAATTAAGACTGAAGATCTCCCTTCAAGTTCCTTCAGGAGTTTTGGGTTTTTTTATATTTTGTTATCTTTATGCTTTTGAGATGTTTTCTTTCATAAGTATGAACTAAACCCCTTAAATACCTAAGGGGAATGAAACCTAAGACTGATCTTGTTATTATTATCTGAATTGTATGATAAATATTTGACTTGTTCTTAATTATGTGTTCTTAATTCTTGTTTTAATATTCTAGGATATTGATTCGAGTTAATGCTCTTATTCAGAGGAGGAATAGACCCTGTCTAAGAGTAAATTTGTCATAATAAAGCGGAGTTGATTGCACGCCTAGAGACAGGGTGATAAGATTTTGCCGGATTAGGGTGAAACCTAATAAGGGGATCCATAGATCGAGTTAATGTAACACTAGGGCGTTAATTAGAAAGATATTTCAATTAATCAACCTAGGGTTAGACATTATTAGTCTTGAGAGAGATAATAACATAACTTGGAAAATTCTACGGATCAAGTCAAATGAATAAATCGTCTGATTTAGAGTCAAATAACAAGTGAAGTCTAGGTGGATTTTTCCTTAAGTATTGTCTTAATTAATTTAATTTTCTAAAAAGTATTTTCCAAAATTTTCTCTCTGTGCAGTCTTAGTTTAGTAATTAGTTTAGATAACCAAATCCCTTAATTTTTAGGCTAGATAATAGAAAGAAGGTAATTACTAGTACTCTTGGTTCCTTTGGGTTCGACAATCCGGTCTTGCTAAAGCTATACCACTATTCGATAGGTACACTTGCCTTCATCGTGATAATAGTTAGTTTCAAGAACGATTAATTATAAATATTTAAAACCTGTCACGAAAATCACGTATCAAGTTTTTGGCGCCGTTTTCGGGGAACTAGGATATTCGGAACACTCAATTTTTATTACTTTAGCCATTCTACTTTATTTGCAATTTAAATTTTTATTTTCTTTTCTAAGTTTTCTTTTCTAAGTTTTCTTTTCTTCGTTCCTGGCAGGTTTTTATAGTGTATGACTAGAAAAAAACTCGTCGGGACCATTACTGTTTGATAGTGAGATCAATTGCACAGTTTGCAAAAACCGAAGAGAAATAAGGTGAAGCTTACGATACACAGAGGAAGGGAAAGAGGACGATACTTCTACCACAATCGAGGAGATCGCTGAAAACCAAGAAAATCTGCTACCTCCTGCGATTACTGTTAATCAGAATCTTGCTCCGCCCACTATGTATGATTATGCTTAACCTTTTTTAACAGGAACTAAATCGAGCATAGTTAGACCTGTTATAGTTGTAAATACTTTTGAACTGAAACCTAACACAATTTAAATGTACAACAATTTGTTCAGTTTGATGGTTTGCAGACGAAGATCCCAATGCTCACTTGGCAAACTTTTCGAAACTATGTGATACATTTAAAATTAATGGCATTTCTGATGACGCCATTCGCCTTTGGTTATTCCATTTTTCATTGAGAAACAAAGCTAAACAGTGGTTGAATTCGTTACCATAAGGGTCAATCACTACTTGGGAACAAATGACCGAAAAGTTTTTATTAAAATATTTTCCGCCAGCTAAAACGGCTAAATTACTGAATGATATCTCTTCTTTTGTGTAGATGGATTTAGAAACACTCTACGATGCATGGGAGAGATACAAGGACCTCTTGAGAAGATGCCCTCACCATGGGTTACCACTCTGGCTACAGATTCAAACGTTTCATAATGGCCTGAATCCTTCAACTCGATAAATGGTTGATGCAGCCACTGGTGGAACCATCAATAATAAGACACCTGAAGATGCTTATGAATTTATAGAAGAGATGTCACTGAATAATTATCAATGGCAAGTCATGAGGAAAAAGCCAACAAAAGCAGCTGGCGTTTATAACGTTGATTCAGTCACCATGCTCTCTAATCAGGTAAAACTCTTGAATAAGAAAATTGATGATTTTCTTAGTTCTTCACAGGTTTACCCAGTAATGCAGTGCGAAGCAAGTGGAGGTGGATCGAGCAATCCAGATTACCCACCCTATGGCCACAACATGGAGAACGAGCAGTTAAATTACATGGGTAATAATCCTTGATCTCAAAATAATCCTTATAGTAATACTTACAATGCAGGTTGGAGGAGCCACCCAAATTTCTCATGGGGAGGCCAAGGGAATCAGCGACCACCACCACCTCCAGGCTTCCAACAACCACTTACCAACAAGAGAAAAAGCCGAACCTTGAGGAGATGCTAACAAAATTCATCTCAGTGTCAGAAACTTGTTTTTAGAATACCGAGACATCACTTAAAAATCAACAAGCATCGATCCAAGGGCTCAAAACTCAGATAGGTCAACTCACTAAATTGATATCTGAACGACCACAAGGTAGCCTGTCGAGTAACACTGAACCTAACCCAAAAGAGCACGTGAAAGTAGTTACATTAAGGAATGGGAAAGTGTTAGCTGAATCTTAAAAGAAGCCACCACAAGAAGCTGACAGAAAGGAGGTCGAACCCGAAAACAATGACAATCTAATGCCAAAAGAATATAAACCACCAATCCCATACCCACAAAGTTAAAGAAAGACCGCATGGATGCACAATTCGGTAAATTTCTTGAACTTTTTAAACAACTGCATATTAACTTACCTTTTGTTGAAGCTATATCGCAGATGTCTACATATGCAAAATTTTTAAAGAAGCTTCTAACAAATAAAAGGAAGTTTGAAGACTTATCTACAGTGGAACTTAATGAGGAATGCTCAACCATACTCCAAAATAAACTGCCAACCAAACTGAAAGATCCAGGAAGTTTTACTATTCCTTGCTTAATTGGTAGTTTGAATGTTGTTAAAGCACTAGCTGATTTAGGCGCCAGTATTAATTTGATGCCATATAAAATGTTTAAACAACTTGGTTTAGGGGAACCTAAACCCACTAGGATGAGTGTTCAATTAGCTGATAGATCTATTAAATATCCTAGGGGAATTATAGAGGACGTACTTGTAAAAGTAGATAAATTTATATTCCCTGTTGATTTCGTTGTGCTTGATATGGATGAAGATGTTGAAGTGCCTTTAATCATAGGTCGGCCATTTTTAGCTACTGCTAGGGCTGTAATTGATGTGGGTGATGGTAAATTGGTACTTAGAGTAGGTGACGAAGAGATTATTTTTAAAATTTATGATGCCATGAGATTTTCTAGAGAACAGGATGACTCATGTTATTTTATCGACTCTATTGATCATGCTACTCAAGATTCTTTTCAGGAAATCGTACACAAGGACACGGTGGAACTGTGTCTCGCCCAAGGAGAGGGGATGGATGATGATTCTGAAATAGGAACCGAACTAAACTCCAATGAAACCTCTCCAAAACTAGTAGAATATGAGGGAATTAAGGTAAAAGATGAACTTAAGCAAAAACCCTCTATTGACGAACCTCCCAAACTGAAACTTAAACAATTTCTGACTCACTTGGAATATGCATTCCTTGGAAATAATTCCACATTACTGGTTATTATTGCATCCAACTTGGAACCCAAAGAGAAAGAGGAATTACTCCAAGTATTAAGAGAGCATAAAAGGGCCATAGCTTGGAAATTTTTTGACATTAAAGGGATTAGCCCTTCTTTTTGCACCTACAAAATTTTAATGGAAGATGAATATAAACCATGTGTGCAAGCCCAAAGACGACTGAACCCCAACATGAAGGAAGTTGTTAAAGCTGAGGTAATTAAAAATCCTAGATGTTGGAGTTATTTATCCTATTTCTGACAGTTCTTGGGTGAGTCCAGTGCATGTTGTTCCTAAGAAAGGAGGCATGACTGTTGTAACCAATGAGAAGAATGAATTAATCCCAACAAGGACAGTCACAGGTTGGAGAGTGTGCATTGATTATAGGAAGCTAAATGATGCCACGAGAAAAGACCACTTTCCCCTTCTATTCATTGACCAAATGTTGGAAAGATTGTCAGGACACATGTACTACTGCTTTTTAGATGGACTCTCTGGCTATTTCCAAATCCCAATAGCTCTTGAAGATCAAGAAAAAAGTCCATACGGTACATTTTCTTATCGTAGAATGCCTTTTGGATTATGTAATGCTCCTGCTCCTTTTCAGTGTTGCATGATGGCCATTTTTGATGAACTCGTAGAAGACGTCATGGAGGTATTTATGGATTTTTTTTGGTTTTTGGTAAATCTTTCCATCTTTACCTAAAAAATTTAAAACGGGTGTTAATAAGATGTGAGGAAACAAACATTGTGCTTAACTGGGAAAAATGTCACTTTATGGTTCAAGAAGGCATTGTGTTAGGACATAAAATTTCTAGTACAAGGATTGAGGTTGATAAATCTAAAATTGAAACCATTGGAAAACTACCTCCCCCTAATTCAGTTAAAGCTATTAGAAGCTTCTTAGGACATGCTGAGTTTTATAGAAGATTTATTAAAGACTTTTCTAAAATAGCTAAGCCTTTGACTAAATTACTAGAAAAAAGATGTGCCTTTTAATTTTGATCAGGAGTGTTTAGAAGCATTTAATTCTTTAAAGGGTAAACTGACTAAAGCTCCAATTATAATTGCACCTGATTGGAATTCACCTTTTGAAGTAGGTGCAGTTTTGGGACAGTGAAGAGATAAACATTTTCAACCTATCTATTATGCTAGCAGGACTTTGACAGTCGCACAAGAAAACTACACCACCACGGAGAAAGAGCTGCTAGCTGTGGTTTTTGCATTTGATAAATTTCGGCCATATTTAATATTGTCTAAAATTGTCGTTTATACTGACCATTTCACTCTTCACCACCTTTTAACTAAAACTGATGCAAAATCTCAACCCATTCAATGGATCTTATTATTGTAGGAATTTGACTTGGAGATTAAGGATAAGAAAGGAGCTGAAAATCTTGCGGCTGACCATCTCTCCAGGCTTGAAAACTCAAGTACCAAAGAACCAGATGACATTGAAATAAATGATTCATTCCCTGAAGAACAATTTTTTACTATATCTGATTTTGAGATACCTTGGTTTGTAGATATTGCAAATTTTTTAGCCGCTAACATTAATCCAAAAGGGTTGACACATCAGCAAAAGAAGCGATTCTTCACTGATGTGAAAAACTACTTCTGGGAAGACCCTTTTCTTTTCCATAAATGTGCAGATCAAATCACTAAGAGATGCGTTACAAGGACAGAAGTATTGAAAATCTTGGAACATTGCCACTCAGGATCGGTTGGAGGACATTATAGTGGAAATAAAACTACACATAAAGTTCTCGAATCAGGTTTTTATTGGCCCACTCTATTCAAAGACGTCAACAGGTATGTTACTTCTTGTGACAAATGTCAAAGGACATGTAATATATCCAAACGTGATGAAATGCCTCAGACATATATGCTCTCATGTGAAATATTTGACATTTGAGGTATCGACTTCATGGGCCCATTCCCTAATTCATTCAGGAATAAATACATCTTAGTAGTTGTTGATTATATGTCCAAATGGGTTGAAGCCCAAGCTTTACCTACTAATGATGCTAGAGTAGTAGAACGCTTCCTAAAGAAACTTTTCTCTCAATTTGGTACACCTAGAGCAATTATCAGTGACAGGGGTACTCATTTTTGTAATGCCCAATTTGACAAGACCCTCAAGAAATACGGAGTTCATCACAGAACAACTACCCCTTATCACCCTCAAACTAGTGGCCAAGTCGAAGTACCGAACCGAGAGCTTAAACGTATCCTAGAAAAGACAGTAGAATTAAACAGGAAGGATTTGACGATGAAAGTAGATGATGCTTTATGGGCTTATAGAACTGGTTTTAAGACTCCCATAAGAACATCACCTTACAGACTTGTTTATGGGAAAAGCTGTCACCTACCATTTGAGTTGGAACACAAGGCATTCTGTAAACCTTGACCCCAAACTTGCAGGTGAAAACAGGTTGATGCAGTTGAACGAGTTAGATGAGTGGCGAGCCAATGCATATGAAAATTCGCGCCTATATAAGGAAAACACGAAGCACCGCCACGACGCCCGTTTGAAGCAACGAAGGCAATTTGAAGTTGGAGATCTTGTCCTATTATATAACTCGAGGCTTAAATTGTTTCCTGGAAAGCCCAAATGACGATGGTCAGGTCCTTTCGTAGTTCAAACAGTGTTTCCATATGGCACAGTAGAGGTAAGTTATCCATCACAAGACACTTTTAAGGTAAATGGACATCGTCTCAAAATGTATAACAATGAGAATTTTAAAGACGATAAAGAGGAGCTACGGCTCCACGAAGTTACCTAAATATACCCACAAGGTAGAGTCGAGCTTAGACTATAAATAAGTGCTTCTCGGGAGGCACCCCGAGCACTAACGATGTTAACTTCTTTAAATTTTAGTTTTTAACTTTTAATTCACTAACTGAGTCACTGAATACAGGATTTTCAAAACCATACGGCCAGGCATACGAGAGTGCTGTAGGCCGTGCACATACCATGGAATGCAACACGGCCGTGCGATACGGCCGTGTGAAAATAGATCAAAATTGTTTCCCCAACACAGGATCCGATAAAGCTGCCACGGCCGTGCGACATGGTCATGGGAAATCCTGCCAAACTAATAAGGGCGAGCAACACGACTGTGCCCATCGACCGTGATCGAGCCTGTCAAAATAACATAGGCGTGTGCCTGTATATACGGGCATGGGAGAAGTGAACGAAGATTGACACGGCCGTGCAACATGGCCGTGTACACTAATGCACCCAATTTTGAAAACCACGAAACGCACGGGCTGAAATGAAGGCACACGGGCGTGCCCCACGGCCGTGTGCCCCAATTTCTCTATAAACGCCTATCATTTATTTTATTTTTATCTTTATATTTTGAAATTACTTTTTATTTCCTTTTAATACTATTTTATCTTGAGTTTTTACATTTTTTATTTTTGGCTATTTTGTTACGAGTAATTATGCTCCATTATATTTCCTAAAGAGTTCCTGATTTTATCACAGTCATAAAGAGCTCCAAAGCTCATCATCAAATAGGAACTAAAAACTCCAATGGCAAAGGACTTATGGACTAATGAACCTCTACCACCACCGGAGTATCCTCCTCCACTCTTATCATTGCCTTGGCCGATTATTCTCTATAACTCCAATTCAAGGAGTTCATTCATCATTCAAGAAGTTTCACTTCTCTCCCTATCTTATGATTATATTATCTATCTTCTTCAATATATCTATCTTTGTACATTGAGGGCAATGTACATCTTACGTGTGGAGGGTCTTTCATATCATCATTAGAAATCCCTGAATTTTGTCTTATTCTCACGTGAATCACTCATATCACTTTTAGAATGAATTTTAATTAATTTATGATTTTTATTGATATGTCTTGAATTAAAATATAGGCATTTATGCATTGATTGTTTAAACTTTAAGACATTAGGGAATCAAGCATGATAAGTTGATTTTTGAAGAATTATAAACTTTTAGGTTGTTTCCCTAAGTTTAGGTATTATCATAAGTTGAAATTCACAAGTTTAAACATCAAAAAGCTATAATTTTTGTGAGATCTTGAGCCTTTAGAGCATCTATTATTTCTTTCATGCTCACTTTTATTGTTGCTTTGAGTGTGTTAATATTGAATTGTTATTTTAGAACTTGCTTGATTATGCATGTCAAGACCACACCATTTGATTTGATATGTCAAGATGATAAAGGCACTTAGGTTTAACCCACTCACTCCACAAAAGCCTACCTTCATAATTAACCCTTAGTGAACCCCTTTAAGCCTAACAAACCATTAATTGATTTACCTTCAATATTAACCCATAACCCATTATTGTTAAAATCCCCTAATTTGATCCCTATTTTTGTCGAGATTTGATTTGAACCAATTGCTTAGCTATGTTTTGCTCTTCTATGTATTTGACTTGTTCTTAAAAAAAAAAACTTCAACACATATTAATAGTAATTCGTCGTTTTTGAGCTTGAGTGTTAATTCCATATTCTGAGAAGAAGCTCACTTGTATTCAACTGATGACTAGTTATTTTTCTAGCTAGGTAATTTTTCAATTCAATCTCGATTCTAACCTTTTCCTTCAGCTTGTGACCACACCCCCTAACCAAAGCCACGTTACAACCCTCTAAAGACCTTTTTGATTGATGTATCAGCTCAATATGTAGTGGTGGAGATTTGATTTTCAAGCAAGCCTATGGTAATAAATTTTCATATTGACTAATGAGTGCTTTAATTGATGTCCTTAAACACTCAGAGTGATTTGAGTGAATCTTTAGTGAGGATGTTAAACTCTGTGATATTTTGATTAAATGTAATCACTTAGATAAGGGGAGACACCTATTTTTTCGTGATAAAATACTCAACTTGGAATGTTTGAAACTTTTATGTACTTTTAGTTGAATTTCCAATGTATGGATACTTGGGGATTATTTTGAGATATTATTGATAGGGATTATAAATCGAGAAGAATTTATTTTGATTGTGAGTTGAGGATTTTGCTTGAGGACAAGCAAACGCTTAAGTGTGGGGCTATTTGATAAACCGTAATTTATACATGTTTTTATCCCATGCTTAGCACAATTATGGATGGTTTCTTCTTAAATTTGGTGAATTTGATGCTCCTAATTCTTTAATTTCATGTTTTATACTTAGGTGAGCATAGGAGAGTAAAAAAGCGAGAAATGGGCTGAAAACAGAAAAAATAGACCCACATGGGAAATCAACACGGCCTAGGCTTCCTCACACGGGCGTGTCCCTTTGGCAGGATCAAAGCACGACTTACATGGGTAGACTACACGCCCATGCCTCTTCAACAGCCTTGACCATGAGCTGGAGTAATCACACATGGGCGTGTCCCTACTGAGCCCAAGTATAACCCTATTCGGAAAAGGCCAATTTTGAGGGCTCTTAGGCATTCTAAACCCTATTTAAACACCTGATGAGGCACTTAAGAGAGAGGACGCGGAGTAGGAAGCAGGGAATTACTCATGGAAAGCCGATTGATCCATCTCAGAAGCCGGATTCATCATCAAGACTGAAGATCTCCCTTCAAGTTCCTTCAGGAGTTTTGGGTTTTCTTATGTTTTGTTATCTTTATGCTTTTGAGATATTTTCGTTCATAAGTATGAACTAAACCCCCTAAATACCTAAGGGGAATGAAACCTAAGACGGATCTTGTTATTATTATCTGAATTGTATGATAAATATTTGGCTTGTTCTTAATTATGTGTTCTTAATTCTTGTTTCAATATTCCAAGATATTGATTCGAGTTAATGCTCTTATTCAGAAGAGGAATAGACCCTGTTTAAGAGTAAATTTGTCATAATTAAGTAGAGTTGATTGCACGCCTAGAGACAGGGTGATATGATTTTGCCGGATTAGGGTGAAACTTAATAAGGGGATCCATAGATCGAGTTAATGCAACACTAGGGCATTAATTAGAAAGAGATTTCAATTAATCAACCTAGGGTTAGACGTTATTATTCTCGAGAGAGATAATAATATAACTTAGGGATTTCTACGGATCAAGTCAAATGAATAAATCGTCTGATTTAGAGTCAAATAACAAGTAAAGTCTAGGTGGATTTATCCTTAGGTATTGTCTTAATTAATCGAATTTTCTAAAAAGTATTTTCCCAAATTTTCTCTCTGTGCACTCTTAGTTTAGTAATTAGTTTAGATAACCAAATCCCTTAATTTTTAGGCTAGATAATAAAAAGAAGGTAATTACTATCACTCTTGGTTCCTTTGAGTTTGACAATCCAGTCTTGCTAAAGCTATACCACTGTTCGATAGGTACACTTGCCTTCAGCGTGATAATAGTTAGTTTCAAGAACGATTAATTATAAATATTTAAAACCTGTCGTGAATATCACTTATCATTGGTAATCTTTGAGTCCACGGGTTGGCTTTGAGAGCAAATGGATTCTTAGGGAAGTGACCAACAAATAGGAAAATCAAATCTATCCTCGAGCTTCCAAATGACCCTTATAAAACTTTCCATTTTCTAACCTAGATTGGAAAGACAATTTTGAATGATTGGGTTATAACCTTGGTGAAGACTGAAGTGGGTGGAACCAACACCAGCCTATTGTCTAGTACTTTTCAATTGATAAAATCTTTGGAGAACTCCTAAGAGGGGTAGCAAGTTTCGTGGGCAACAATCGATGAAATAAACTACCAGAATCCACCAAGATAACATTAATAGTTGTCCTGGTGCAATATCATACTCAGTCAAAACTGAGCAAAAAAAAAAAGGTGTAAAGGTAAGTGAAATCCAACCAATAATAGAATAAGGGGAAGGATAAAGCCTTGGGTGTTGTCACTTAGACAACACCTTTGAGGTATTTTAATGTCATAAGCAATGAAAACCTCAGGCTACTGAGAATCGTGGAAGAATATTTTCAAATTTAGGGAGTTTGAAAATGGCATGATTTTTGGGGGTTGAACTCTACTCTGGGTAGGACCTTTACCATGAACATCCATCCTTGACATTCTTGTATGTAAATAAGAAAAAAAGTATGGAAAAGAAGAGGAGATAAGATTACCTTTAAGAAAATATGGAATTGAAGAAGATGAAGGCAAATTGAGGAATTAGAAAAGCTGTTAAGAAAATTGAAGAGTTTAGCAAAAGTGTTTAAAGAGGAGTTGGAGTCTTTGTTTTATAAATATAAATCTGCTCAAGAAGTCACTTTGTGAGAAACTGTTTGAATTCTCTAATGTAGGTTTGACATTTGTAAAAAAGGTGTAACGCCCCGTACCCGAGACCGTTGCCGGAGTCGAACATGAGGTGTTAACGGACTTAATTCATTTACTTACACAGTTCATTTTAAAAATTTCCAGACAAGCTGGCTAACTGCATCACAGTTACTTTAAAAATCATATCTCGAGTTCAAAAACTCAAAAACTGATTCCGTAAATTTTTCCTGAAACTAGACTCATATTTCCATCCACAAATTTTTTTCTAGAATTTTTGGTTGGGCCAATTAGTACAGTTTATTAGTTAAAGTCTCCCCTGTTTCAGGGTTCGACTACTCTGACCTTCATGCATTACGACTTAGATATCTCCCTGTAAAGAGCTTCAATACTTATGCCATTTGTTTCTAATGAAACTAGACTCAAAAAGGAATCCATAAATATAAAGCATGACTTCTAATTGTCTCTGGTTAATTTATGGTAAATTTTCAAAATCAGAACAGGGGATCCAGAAAACGCTCTGGCCCTGTTTCACGAAAACTTAAACATCTCATAAAATACGGCTTATATGGTCGTTTCGTTTCTTTCATATGAAAATAGACTCATCAAAATTCGATTACATAATTTATTCACTATTTAATTTCTTTCCTACTATTTTTAGTGATTTTTCAAACTTACATCACTGCTGCTGTTAGCATCTATTTTAAGGTAAATTTTACCTATTTCATAATTTTCCATGAATCCATTAGTAAATTGACATACATTATTTTCAAGTATAATCACGATTAGCCATGACGTACGTAGCCCCAATAGGATCGTGATCGGCCATTCCAATGGCTAGTCTTTACCAAACATTTCCACACCACTTAATAACCATATCATAAGACCGTAATGATATACTTCAAAATATACGAGCCATTTTCGCATGGCTATACGAATATACATTACCAAAAGATACTTAATTAACAACAAGGGTCAGCCTTATACATGCCATTATCAAAATTCAACTAAAGGAGTACCAAAAGGGCTTAGATAATGTGGACGACTTCGACTTTGATACTCCCGAGTCCGATAGCTGACGAACAAAATCTATAAAACAGAGAATTAAAGCAACAGAATAAGCATTTGGATGCTTAGTAAGTTTTAAGTAATGAAATTATTCACAACTAAAGTATAGCGTTTGTATGACTAAATGAATAATTGCATATACGCATATTCCCAAAATCATACTTACTTCACGCTTCAACCAGTATATTCATACACAGGGGATCAAACCTAACTAAGGCCGGAAGTTTGTTAATCAATTGAGCGAATACTATTTAAAAGGGATCAACTTTCCGATGCATATACGAAACATACCTTATTGTTTGGATTTTATGAGCGTATTAATTGAAATTATCATAGCAAGATCACTCATTTCCAAACCCAAGTACCTTCGGGATTTAGCCGGATATAGCAACTCGCACAAATGCCTTCGGGACTTAGCCCGAATATAGTAACTCGCACAAATGCCTTCAGGACTTAGCCCGGATATAGTAACTCGGACAAATGCCTTCGGGACTTAGCCCGGATATAGTAACTCGCACAAATGCCTTCGGGACTTAGCCCGGATAAAGTAACTCGCACAAATGCCTTCGGATCTTAGTCTGGTTATCATCCGAATAATCATGCACATATATCAATAAATCATAACACATCTATATTTCATTTTCATTACTAGAACTCAAACACAAGACACTTATCAACCATTACCATTTTCGGCTCAATAGCCACATACAAAGGGCATGATTTTGATTTGCTTTATAACATGATCTCTATACGCATTCGGCTGCCCGTCATAAGTATGAACCAATTACCTCTATATATAATTCAAGTAGAATCATTATATCACCGTTATTTGTTATGCTTATATGTCATGACTTAATCAAATCATAAACTAAGTTCCATTACTCGAAGACTTACCTCGGTATCTTGGAACGGTTGTGGGTTGATTACTCTATTGCTTTCTCTTTTCCCTGATCCAACTTTGATCCCCCTTGCCCTTGAGCTTAATATATATACAAGTAGAAGTATTAAATATTTTTACCAATAAGGTTTACTTGTTAATCACATTCAGCAATCACATATCAAACTCATTTTACTCATGTGGCCGATTATACTTGGTCATACATACACATAATTAAGTTATTTAACACCTAACTCACATAGCCATAGTGTACAAAATCTTAAGGTCCAAATATGAATACCCCCAAGTTCTCATGACTTAACCCCTAACCATATTCTGCCGAAAATCCTTTGAATTTCTAATAGCACACACACATATAATCAATTTGGAGACTCTATTAACCGAACATACATCCGGCAATAGTCTATAGCTCTCTCGGCCACTCATTTCACAACTTAACAAAGCTTCAATTTGAAATCATTAGCGAGTATCAATTAACTTAAGCTACCTTTAAACTTTTACTTATCACCTCATGCCAAACCATCAAAATGAACTAATTATAATTATATAAGTACTACCAAAACCGAAACCTATGCATAATATTATTTCTTATGCCCAAACCAAAGACCACATTCGGCGACTCATCCACCATTCTACCAAGCACAACCGATTACCCATTCTCTTCTTAAATCTAAATTTGGCACCTCCAAACAAAATGAGTTAAGAATCTCAACTTTCATGCTAACATAACCAGCAACTTAACACATCCACATATCTAACATGCTAATAGCATCAAGGCATCAACTAAAATTTTTAAGCTTCTTAGCCGAATCCTAACTCTCCAACAACCCCAAATCCAACCATGAGTTAGATAGAATTTAGACTAATCATCCAAGGGATGTATAAACTTCCAAAAGTAACATTGAACATACCTTAATCTAGAGAACCACCTTGGCCGAATTTTACTTCATCTTCTTCCTCTAGTTACGGCAATGGAGGAGCAACCTAAGCTAACTTTGGTTTCTCCTCCTACTAACCACTATTATTTTATTACCCATATCCTTTATTTTATTATTTTAACACAAAATGTTAACATAACATATTTATAATATGTTTTAACCCATAGCATGGCCGGCCACCATCTAGATTTTGGCTAATTTGACATGCAAGTACAAGCATTTTCTAACATGCTTTAATAGGCCACTTTAACATTTGCCTAGCACATTTCTAAATTTTCTCACACAAGTCCTATTTGATAAATTTCACATACTATATACGAAATTTAAGCATGAAATTTTCACACGTGCATGTTCATATATAATAAGCATTAAATATGACTGTTAATTATTTTCTTATGGCTCGGTTTCATGGTCTCGAAACCACTTTCCGACTATGGTCAATTTAGGGCTGTCACAAAAGGTATAAGTGTGATGTCCACACTCAAGTGTTGAATAGCCAAAATTTTGATTTCATTCAAAGAAACAACATAATGACATCTTTTTAAGAAGACCTTTGAGGAGTATGCCATTGAGAAAGAAACGTTGAGGTGTATGAAAGGGAATTCGTATCGTCATTGACATGTGTCTAACGTGTATAACCAATTGGATCTAGGTCATTGAATTCCAGTCGATATGAAAATTTTGAGGACGAAATTTTTTTAAGGGGAGGAAAGTTGTAACACCCCAATTCAGATAGGTACAAGGTTTGGCGTATGGCCTTAAGGTAATATGATGGGTAGAGTAGGCTTCACCCTAGTGCCTTTTTCGGTGAAGAGAGTAGGGGTATAAAATTATGTGGTTAAGTTAATAAAGATTCCTTTTCAGGTGGCTATATTAGTTGGAATAAGACCAGCGATCACGTAAAATGGTATTGAGAGTTTGAGTTCGTGCTAAGGTTATGGTGTGACCGATTAGTTGTAGTACTGTGCAACCTAAGTTGTAACACCCCTAACCCGTATCCGTCGCTGAAATAGGGTTACGAGGCATTACCGGATAACACACCACATTCACATAGACTTAATTATTCATAATCAAAATTCATTCAAAACATTAACAATGTTCCTTATAAGGCTCTACGAGACCTTAAAACATGCTTAGAGGTAGTTCGGGACTAAACCGATAACATTCAAAAACTTCGAGAAACATAGAAAATTTTTAAAAACATAAGGGTCACTCATAGGCCGTGTGCCTCACACGGACACCAGACACACCCATGTCACAGACAATATGAAAATAGGGCATACATACTAACTTGCACCACACGGCCGAGGACACGTTCGTGTGCCAGGCCGTGTGAAATCTAAGGGGGTTGTAACATCCTGATTTTCGGGTTTTTCGCGATTCCTGATATTTTAAGTAATTTTCTAAAATTTGGTATGTGATTATGGAATTCATAATTTGGGTGTGTAAATGGGCTTATGGAAGGCTTATGAGTTAGCCAAAACCCGGTTGAATTTTTTAAATTTTGGACTTAGGAGTTAGGGGTTCTGGCTAGGTGCCCTTATATTAAGTTGTGGGTAAAGTGTATCACAAAAAGAGCTTTGGTAGAGTGGTAAGGGTGACGTCACTAAGCTCCTAAAAAGGTGGCGTGTGGAGCATAAGGGAAGACCTGGGATCGATTCCCTGTGTTGGCAAATAAGAGTATTTATTTTTATGTGCAGGAAGGGTAAGTGTTGGAACCTAAGTGGATTCTGTAAGAGGAGAGTTGGATCAAGTCAAACGCATGGATTAAGGAGGGATAAGGGGAGAGATTTTAGGGATTTGAGAGAAGGATAGAGCTTAGCCGTTTGGAAGGGGTTAGAGAGGGGAATTCGGCAGAAGGGTATTAGGTTAGTAATTTCGGCATTGGGGTCTTAGCTGTGCCATTTTCTCCTTTGTTTTAGTTTTATTTCTCTTCTTTTCTTCCCTAGCCGAATCTACCATCTTTCCTCTCATCTTTTCTCCCGTTTCTTTTTCAAAAACCAGCCCATTACTTTCCTCCACTCATTTATTATTTCTTTCCCTTATCTCTACTTCTGCCGAAGTACCGCAAAAAGCCGAAATCAGTGAAGATAGGGGGTGCCGATTCGTTGTGACCAGCAACCTTTTCTTTCCTTTTCAATTGTTGGCGTTCAATTCCTCTACCTTTTAGGCATCCGGATTCAAGAGGAGAGAGACTGTGGTAAGTGTTCAAACTCTAAACAATTCCTAGGGTAACTTTGGCCAAAAGCCGAAACCCCTCTAGTTTAGGGGGGTGGCCGAAGTGGGTATAGGCCTTATGGGGTCTTCTTTTAATATTTTGTGGTTTATTTAGTGGAGGAGCAGCAAGGTGTAGTGTCGACTTGGAGTAGCTTGGATCACCGGAGTAGCTAGACCTAGTCATCAATCGCGACAAAGGTAAGATTCCTAAGGCCATTATGGATGGTGGCCGAATGTGTAAGTATTAGTATTAGATGATTTTTGGTTTGGTTCAATTATGGGAAGCTGATTATTAATGATGGATTATAGGAGAAATCGTGTAGGAGATCTCGTCGAGGAATATCGCCAAACAGGTGTGTAACGAACCCTTTTTCATAGCTTAAAGCGATAAAATGCCGAAAAGCCGAAATGTCGAAATTCTGGCATTTTGAGGACTTGTGAGCAAGCGAACACTCACTAGTTAGTTAGAATCGATGAGATGATGATCGGGAACAATGGAAACGGTAAGGACGTGTTTTTGGCGTTCACGGTAAGTTGGGCCTCGAGGGGCTGAAATAGGGCCCAATAGGCTTTCGGGCCCATTTGGGTAAAATTGGTAGAAAACGGAAATATGTTAAATTGCATGTTAAGACTGTTAATACTGTTATGTATATAGGCTAAATGGGCATAGATGACAAAATCAACTGAGTAGGGCCCATTAGGGGTTTTTGGCCCAATAACTCGTTTTCGCTAAAAATGGGCCTGAATCACTGTATGCACCCATGAATTGTTTGTAACCGTTAATGAACATGGAAACCCTAATTTTTGGTAAAATTACAAGATTACCCTTATAATATGAAAATGACCGTTTTGCCCCTAGGTAAAAATGACCATTATACCCCTAGGGTTTATATATGAACTTAATGCATGGGATTTTGATAAACATGATATGTATGATATGCACATGATATGTATGATATGCAGATGACATTATGATATGCACATGATATGTATGATATGCACACGAGATGTTCATAAATGCATTGGGTTGGGTTTTATATGGATGGAGGAAGTGCAAAAGGGCTTATGCCCCAGTTATTAAAAGGGCTTATGCCCCAGTTATTAAAGGGCTTATGCCCCAGTTATTAAAAAAGGGCTTTGCCCCAGTTATTAAAAGAGGCTAGGCCTCCAGTTATATGATAAAGCAGCTATGCTGGCAGTGGAGAGTTATGGCGGGGTGGGTCGAGTTAATCCCCACATGGTGTGTTGGTTGGTACGGGTGGAGAGTAGCGGATGGTGGGTTGAGTAGCCTCCCCAAATGGGTTGCATTCTTTCATTGACATTACATGTGACATAAAAATGGGCCTTTGGGCCGTACCGTTTACCGTAAAGGCTTCGGCCCAGTAATATGAAATATGAAAAGGCTTCGGCCCAGTGTTATGAATTATGAAATATGAAAAGGGCTATGGCCCAGTACATGTTTGAGATTGGTTTTGGGCTTAGACCCAACAGGCTGTTATTGTTTTGGGCTCTGAAAGGGGCTTGTTGCACACTGAGTTTCCAAACTCACCCCTTTCCTTAACCTTGCAGGTGAGCCTTGATGTGGGGACTTGGGCCGGAGGGGATTCAGAGTAGCCACGGTGATTGTCTTTGGATTTTTAAATAAGCGTTGGTTTTCATTAGAATCCCTTTAATTATTATTGATTTTTGGGTTGTAATAAGGCCATTTTAACTTTCCTTTTATTTCTTTTCGGGATTATTTTATTTTAAATAACTTCAAATGTGACAGCCCAAAATTGACCCTAGTCGGGAAGTGGTTTCGGGACCACAAAACCGAGTCATAAAAATAATTGATTTCCATATTCTATGCTTATTATGTGTGTACATGAGTATGTGGAAGTTTCATTCTCCAATTTTGCCAATTGCATGAGAAATTATTAAATAGGGATTGATATGAGACATGGTGAAAATATGATAGGCTAATTTAAAATGGTCTATTAATGCATGTTGTGAAAATGATGGGTTTGCATGTCAAATTACCCAAAATTTGAGCTAGTGGTTGGCCATGCTATGGGTGGAAACATGTTGGGAACATGTTGGCCTAGTGAGGTATGTAGGAAAAAAATAAAATAAGGGGCATGGGCATAAAATAATGAAAAGGAGTATGATGAATACAAAAAAAAAATGTGTGTAGTTGTTTCCCCCCCATTGCCGTGAGCTAAAGAAAAGAAAGGAGAAAATTTTTGTTCATCCTTTCTCATCTTCATTTAGCCGAAACTAGAAAGAAAAAACAAAGAAAAAAAATGCTCATCCTTTGGTTCATCCTTGGCCAAAAATTTAAGGAGGAAGGAAAAAGAAAGGTTGAAGAGGTTCGGCCATGCATGTAGCTAGGCTAAGGTATGTTTGATGATGTTCCATGAGATGCATGCATGTTTTAGTTGTTAGCTTGAGTTCTACCTAGCCCATGGTCTAAATCTTGCTATGTGATGGAAATGACACTCGGCCATGGATGCATCATTCTTGGTTGATGTTTGATGTTGTGGTGATGAGGCATGAGGATGAGTTAAGATTCGGCCTAGGTGGAGTTTGTGTTAATGCCATTGCATGCTAAATATGAAGCTTGTTAATGATGCATGTGATGGTGGCTTGATGATTCTTGAACCTCCTTTTTAGCATTTTTGAGTGAGCACATATGTGCATTGGTTGCTAAATGGAGAAGAATCGGCTAGCAAGTTGTGTGCTAAGGCCGAATATAACTTTTGCATGTTAATGAGCAATGCATGTGTTAAATTGATGGAAAGGGAGAGGATGCTTTACTAGTGTGTATATGTGTGTATTAGCCAAGTTTTGAACTTGAAACAAAAGGGTGTTTAGTCAATACAAGTGACCATACTTGTAGAATGTATTAAGTGTTGAAATCGGCCCCAAAATAGACATGCATATTCGGCCAAGGGGGAAAAATTAGCTAAAATGTTGAGTTTGATTCATGATTCCGTACATATGTGACTTTAATGTCTAATGTATAAATATGGGCTAAGTGCCTTGTGTTCCTCTTTTCGATGCTCAAATGATTAAATCAATTTATTTGTTTAATTAAGCTCAAGAGCAAAGGGGAACTAAATCCGATAAAGGAAAGGAAAAATTGGTCGAATAGCTATCGGAATCGTTCGACAACACCCGAGGTAAGTTCTTGAGTAAAAGAGCTTAAATTATGATGTGATTAGATCATGTTTTAAGCAAATTAAAATCATGCTCTTTGTGTGGCTATTGAGCCGAATTTGCAAGAATGATAAATGTCTTGTGTTTGAGTTTTGCTAACGAAAATGAAATACGAATGGGCCATGATTTATTGTTAAATGTGCATGGTTATTTGAATGATGTCCGGGCTAAGTCCCGAAGGCTTGTGCTAAGTGACAAAATCCGGACTAAGATCCGAAGGCATTTGTGCGAGATACTAATTCCGGGCTAAGCCCGAAGGCATTTGTGCGAGATACTAATTCCGGGCTAAGCCCGAAGGCATTTGTGCGAGTTACTAAATACGGGTTAAGTCCCGAAGGCATTTGTGCGAATTACTATAACCGGGCTATGTCCCGAAGGCATTTGAACGAGGAGCTATATCCGGTTAAATTCCGAAGGTACGTGATTTGGGAATGAATGAACTTGCTGTAAAATTCCAGTTAATACTCTCGAAACATCCCAACATTGAGGTATGTTTCGTATGTGCTTGAATTTAGTTGAGCCCTTACAAATAAGTATTCGCTCAGTTGATAAACGAGCTACCGGCCTTTGGCTGAGTTGATCTTTTGTGTATGTACATAAGGGTTGATAATGTGAAGCAAGTACGATATCGTAAATTTGTGCATATGAAATTATCCGTTTAGCTATATGAATGCTATACTTTTGTTGTGCTGGAATTCCTTGCTCAAAACTTACTAAGCATAAATTGCTTACTCCGTTTCATTGCTCCTCTGTTTTATAGATTTGGTTCTCCAGCTATCGGACTCGGGATCTTGAGGTCAAAGTCGCCCACACTATCAAAGCCCCCTTTTGGTACAATTTTGGTTGAACTTCGAAATGGCATGTATAGGACTACCCGTTTGTTGTGGGTCGTGGACCCTTTGGACTTGTATAAATTTTGGATAGCCATGCGAAAATGGCTTATATGTGTTTGAGTATAATGTTATAATCATTTGGTGTGGATATGCTTGACAAGGATTGGCCACGGGGATGGTTAATCACTTTCATAAATTGTGCTATTTATGCAAAAAGGGCTAGTTGAATCATGGAAACCATGAAATAGGTAAAGTCTACCTTAAAGGCAGATGCTGACAGCAGCAGTGATGTATATTTGGAAAATAACTAAAAATAGTAGGAATGGAATTAAATAGTGAATAAATTATGTAAACAAACCTTGATGAATCTACTTTCATAGGAAAGTAACGAAACAATCATACGGACAGTATGTTAAGAGATATTCAGGTTCTCGTGAGACAGGGCCAGAACGGTTTCTGGATTCCCTGTTCCGACTTTGGAAATTCATTATAAATTAACCAGAGATAATTAGGAGTCATACCATATATGTATAGATTCCTCTCTGAGTCTAGTTTCTATAGAAACAAACGGCATCAGTATTGAAGCTCTGTGTAGGGATATATCCAGGTCGTAATGCGCAAAGGTCAGTGTAGTCGATCCCTGTAACATGGGAGACTTTGACTAATAAACTGTACTAATTGGACCAACCAAAAATTCTAGAAAAAAATATGTAGATGGGCATATGAGTCTAGTTTCAGGGAAAAATCACGAAACTGATTTTCGAGTTGTGAAACTCAAGATATGATTTTTAAAGCGACTAGTACGCAGATTGGCAGTGTCTGGGAAATTTTTTTATAAGGGGTTTAAAGTCTGTTAACACCTCGTGTTCGACTCCGGTGTCGGTCTCGGGTTCGGGGTGTTACATTTGATTGGTATCAGAGCTACGGTTTAGTCGATTCT
Organism: Gossypium hirsutum; assembly: GCF_007990345.1. Taxonomy (NCBI): domain Eukaryota; kingdom Viridiplantae; phylum Streptophyta; class Magnoliopsida; order Malvales; family Malvaceae; genus Gossypium; species Gossypium hirsutum. Next base: position 36,518,270 of record NC_053433.1, read on the forward strand.
AGGACTACCGTAATGCGTTGGGTCTAGCTATACATGCCATTTTATGTGATTACTTGATAGTGTGGTGATTTCTGACAATTGTAAATGTGTTTATTTATAGTAATGGATCCCGATCCCGACCGAGAGGTAGCTGATGATCTTGAGAGTGTAGCGCCTGCTCCCGCACAAGGGACAGCACCGGCGACTCTCAACCTAATGCTAGTAACCCGAATGATGAAGCTAGACAAGCTTTCTATAGCGTGATGAATGATTGGTTCAACCAATACATTCGAACTAATACGGCTGTCCCACAACCTCCATTCCCAACTAATACCACCCCCGCACCTACAATACCTCCGGTAACTGACCAAATAGGTCAAATAAGCCCCCAGTTGACAGAATCCGAAAACATGGGGCTACTGAATTTAAGGCTACGGATAGCGACGATGCCGAGCAAGCTGAATTTTGGTTGGACAACACTATCCGGGTACTCGATGAGCTATCTTGTACACCCGATGAATGCCTAAAGTGTACTATCTCCTTGCTACGCGATTCTGCCTACTATTGGTGGAGTACTCTGACTTCTGTTGTGCCCCGAGAGCAAGTAACTTGGGAGTTTTTCCAAACTGAGTTTCGGAAAAAGTATATCAGTCAGAGATTTGTTGATCAAAAACGGAAGGAATTTCTTGAGCTTAAGCAAGGTTCCATGTCAGTTACTGATTACGAGCGAAAATTTGTTAGACTTAGTAGATACGCTCGGGAATGTGTTTCGTCCGAGGCTATCATGTGTAAACGCTTCGAGGATGGGCTGAATGAAGATATAAAAATGTTTGTTGGTGTTCTTGAAATACGAGAGTTCGTAGTACTGGTCGAGCGACTTGTAAAGCCGAAGAGCTTAGAAAAGAAAAACAAAAAGTTGATGTGGGAACTGGAGAGTTTCGTAAAAGATCTTCGGGAAAGTCTCTTCAATAGGCATCGAAGAAATTTCGAGATGATGCGGGCCAGTTTAGAGGCACTTCGGGCCTTTTTAGACGAGATCGTGATCGACCCCCTGTGGGTACACGAGGCACTTCGGTCGCTAGTGTTGGGAATGAACGTCGAGACAGAACGAAATGTCGATATTGCGGTAAATGGCATTCGGGGAGTTGTAGATTCCCTGACCGCTCCTGTTACAAGTGCGGATCAGTTGACCACTTCATTAAAGATTGCCCGAGGTTGTCTGAACAGAATGTAAATCAGAGTGGGAAACCGGGTGCTACCACTGCTTGAGGTAGACCATCTGGAAATACGAGCAATGCTGGTGGTGGTCAGAGAGGATCTAGAGATGCTACGACCAGATCCGAGGCTCGTGCGCCTGCTAGAGCTTATGCTATACGTGCCCGCGAGGATGCTTCTTCGCCTGATGTTATTACCGGTACTTTTACACTCTTTGATACTAATGTAATTGCTTTGATTGACCCCGGTTCTACTCATTCTTACATATGTGAAACCTTAGCATCCAGTAAGACTTTACCTATTGAGTCTACTGAGTTCGTAATTCGGGTGTCAAACCCCTTGGGTCGTTACGTGCTTGTCGACAAAGTGTGTAAGAAATGTCCCCTAGAAATTCGAGGTTCCTGTTTCCCGGCGGACTTGATGCTTTTGCCGTTTGATGAATTTGATGTTATTCTTGGTTTGGATTGGTTGACTGCGCATGATGCGGTTGTGAATTGCAAAAGCAAGACTATTGATTTGAGGTGCGCAAATAACGAAGTAATCCGAGTTGAGTCTACGGACTTGGAGGGGATGCCAGCTGTAATATCAGCAATGTTGGCCCAGAAATATGTAAGAAAAGGGTGCGAAGCATACCTTGCGTATGTACTTGATGACATCTTGGTCTATTCAAGAGATGAGACCGAACATGCTGAGCATCTGAGGCTAGTGTTGCAAATTTTGCGGGATAAGCAGTTATATGCTAAGTTCAGTAAGTGTGAGTTATGGTTAAGAGAGGTTAGCTTCTTGGGTCATGTGGTATCCGCATCGGGTATTCGAGCTGACCCGAGCAAAATTTCAGCCATACTTAACTGGAAGCCTCCAAGAAATATTACCGAAGTTCGGAGCTTCCTGGGACTCGCCGGTTATTACCGACGATTTGTCAAAGGTTTCTCGATGATAGCCACACCAATGACGAAGCTACTTCAAAAGGATGTTAAGTTCGAAAGGACGGAGAAATGTCAGAAAAGTTTTGATCAACTAAAAACTTATTTGACTGAAGCTCCAATTTTAGTGCAACACGAATCAGGCAAAGAGTTTGTCATTTATAGTGACGCATCCCTACTTGGGTTGGGTTGTGTATTGATGCAAGAAGGTCGAGTTGTGGCCTATGCGTCAAGACAATTAAAGCCACATGAGAAAAATTATCCGACCCATGATCTTGAACTAGCTGCCATCGTATTTGCTTTAAAAATATGGCGACATTACTTATTAGGTGAAAAGTGCCATGTATTTTCGGATCACAAAAGTCTCAAATATTTGATGACTCAAAGAGACTTAAATCTGAGACAAAGACATTGGCTTGAGTTGTTGAAAGATTACGAGCTTGTCATTGATTACCACCCGGGAAAGGCTAATGTGGTTGCGGACGCCTTAAGCCGGAAGTCATTGGTTGCTTTACGAGCAATGAACGTGCATTTGTCTGTTCTACCTGACAATGTGTTAGTTGCTGAATTAAAAGCCAAACCATTATTGATTCATCAAATTCGTGAAGCCCAGAAAGTTGATGATGATTGTTTGAGGTTCAGAAGTCGTTTGTGTGTTCCAAGGAGTTCGGAACTCATTTCGATGATTCTGAACGAAGCCCATTGTAGCCGAATGTCAAGTCACCCGGGGAGTACGAAAATGTACAACGATTTGAAACGTTGGTTTTGGTGGCATGGTATGAAACGAGACATCTCCGACCTTGTTTCGAGATGTTTAATATGTCAACAAGTGAAAGCGGAACATCAAGTGCCTTCAGGATTACTTCAGCCGATCATGATACCCGAGTGGGAATGGGATCGAGTCACAATGGACTTTGTGTACGGACTGCCATTGTCAACAAGTAAGAAGGATGCGATTTGGGTTGTTGTCGATAGACTGACTAAGTCGGCTCACTTTATCCCCGTGTGTATGGATTTTTCATTGGATAGACTAGTTGAATTGTACGTTTCTCAGATTGTGAGATTACACGGTGTACCTATTTCTATCGTGTCGGATAGAGATCCGAGATTCACCTCGCGATTTTGGAGGAAATTGCAAGAAGCTTTGGGTACCAAGCTGCATTTTAGCACTGCTTTTCATCCCCAAACCGATGGTCAATCTGAGCGGATAATTCAGATACTTGAGGATATGTTGAGATGTTGCATCCTCGAGTTCAGTGGTTCATGGGAACGGTATTTACCTTTGATTGAATTCGCTTACAATAATAGTTTTCAATCAAGTATTAAGATGGCACCTTACGAGGCTTTGTACGGTCGTAAATGCCGTACACCATTGTTTGGACCGAGCTCGGTGAAAGTAAAATTTTCGGAGTTGATTTGATTAAGGATGCCAAACAGAAAGTAAAGGTAATCCGTGAAAGTCTGAAAGCAGCCACAGATCGTCAAAAATCGTATGCGGATTTGAAACGAAAGGACATTGAATATCAGGTGGGAGATAAAGTGTTCCTTAAAGTTTTGCCTTGGAAAAAGGTACTCAGGTTTGGCCGTAAGGGCAAGTTGAGCCCGAGATTCATTGGGCCGTACGAAATCTCCGAACGAGTTGGTCCGGTTGCGTATAGATTGATTTTGCCCCCTGAGCTTGAAAAGATTCACGACGTCTTTCATGTTTCGATGCTTCGACGCTATCGATCTGATCCATCGCACATAATTAGCCCATCAGAGGTTGAAATTCAAGCCGATATGAGTTATGAAGAAGAGCCGATGCGTATCCTAGCTCGTGAAGTGAAGGAGTTGCGAAACAAAAGGGTTCCGTTAGTGAAGGTGTTATGGCTCAAACACGGGATCGAGGAAGCTACTTGGGAAACCGAGAGCTCGATGAAAGAACGATACCCAAACATATTTACCGGTAAGATTTTCGGGGACGAAAATTTCTTAAGTGGGGGAGAGTTGTGACAGCCCAAAATTGACCCTAGTCGGGAAGTGGTTTCGGGACCACAAAACCGAGTCATAAAAATAATTGATTTCCATATTCTATGCTTATTATGTGTGTACATGAGTATGTGGAAGTTTCATTCTCCAATTTTGCCAATTGCATGAGAAATTATTAAATAGGGATTGATATGAGACATGGTGAAAATATGATAGGCTAATTTAAAATGGTCTATTAATGCATGTTGTGAAAATGATGGGTTTGCATGTCAAATTACCCAAAATTTGAGCTAGTGGTTGGCCATGCTATGGGTGGAAACATGTTGGGAACATGTTGGCCTAGTGAGGTATGTAGGAAAAAAATAAAATAAGGGGCATGGGCATAAAATAATGAAAAGGAGTATGATGAATACAAAAAAAATGTGTGTAGTTGTTTCCCCCCCCATTGCCGTGAGCTAAAGAAAAGAAAGGAGAAAATTTTTGTTCATCCTTTCTCATCTTCATTTAGCCGAAACTAGAAAGAAAAAAACAAAGAAAAAAAAATGCTCATCCTTTGGTTCATCCTTGGCCAAAATTTTAAGGAGGAAGGAAGAAGAAAGGTTGAAGAGGTTCGGCCATGCATGTAGCTAGGCTAAGGTATGTTTGATGATGTTCCATGAGATGCATGCATGTTTTAGTTGTTAGCTTGAGTTCTACCTAGCCCATGGTCTAAATCTTGCTATGTGATGGAAATGACACTCGGCCATGGATGCATCATTCTTGGTTGATGTTTGATGTTGTGGTGATGAGGCATGAGGATGAGTTAAGATTCGGCCTAGGTGGAGTTTGTGTTAATGCCATTGCATGCTAAATATGAAGCTTGTTAATGATGCATGTGATGATGGCTTGATGATTCTTGAACCTCCTTTTTAGCATTTTTGAGTGAGCACATATGTGCATTGGTTGCTAAATGGAGAAGAATCGGCTAGCAAGTTGTGTGCTAAGGCCGAATATAACTTTTGCATGTTAATGAGCAATGCATGTGTTAAATTGATGGAAAGGGAGAGGATGCTTTACTAGTGTGTATATGTGTGTATTAGCCAAGTTTTGAACTTGAAACAAAAGGGTGTTTAGTCAATACAAGTGACCATACTTGTAGAACGTATTAAGTGTTGAAATCGGCCCCAAAATAGACATGCATATTCGGCCAAGGGGGAAAAATTAGCTAAAATGTTGAGTTTGATTCATGATTCCGTACATATGTGACTTTAATGTCTAATGTATAAATATGGGCTAAGTGCCTTGTGTTCCTCTTTTCGATGCTCAAATGATTAAATCAATTTATTTGTTTAATTAAGCTCAAGAGCAAAGGGGAACTAAATCCGATAAAGGGAAGGAAAAAGTGGTCGAATAGCTATCGGAATCGTTCGACAACACCCGAGGTAAGTTCTTGAGTAAAAGAGCTTAAATTATGATGTGATTAGATCATGTTTTAAGCAAATTAAAATCATGCTCTTTGTGTGGCTATTGAGCCGAATTTGCAAGAATGATAAATGTCTTGTGTTTGAGTTTTGCTAACGAAAATGAAATACGAATGGGCCATGATTTATTGTTAAATGTGCATGGTTATTTGAATGATGTCCGGGCTAAGTCCCAAAGGCTTGTGCTAAGTGACAAAATCCGGACTAAGATCCGAAGGCATTTGTGCGAGATACTAATTTCGGGCTAAGCCCGAAGGCATTTGTGCGAGATACTAATTCCGGGCTAAGCCCGAAGGCATTTGTGCGAGTTACTAAATCCGGGTTAAGTCCCGAAGGCATTTGTGCGAATTACTATAACCGGGCTATGTCCCGAAGGCATTTGAACGAGGAGCTATATCCGGTTAAATTCCGAAGGTACGTGATTTGGGAATGAATGAACTTGCTGTAAAATTCCAGTTAATACTCTCGAAACATCCCAACATTGAGGTATGTTTCGTATGTGCTTGAATTTAGTTGAGCCCTTACAAATAAGTATTCGCTCAGTTGATAAACGAGCTACCGGCCTTTGGCTGAGTTGATCTTTTGTGTATGTACATAAGGGTTGATAATGTGAAGCAAGTACGATATCGTAAATTTGTGCATATGAAATTATCCGTTTAGCTATATGAATGCTATACTTTTGTTGTGCTGGAATTCCTTGCTCAAAACTTACTAAGCATAAATTGCTTACTCCGTTTCATTGCTCCTCTGTTTTATAGATTTGGTTCTCCAGCTATCGGACTCGGGATCTTGAGGTCAAAGTCGCCCACACTATCAAAGCCCCCTTTTGGTACAATTTTGGTTGAACTTCGAAATGGCATGTATAGGACTACCCGTTTGTTGTGGGTCGTGGACCCTTTGGACTTGTATAAATTTTGGATAGCCATGCGAAAATGGCTTATATGTGTTTGAGTATAATGTTATATTTGGTGTGGATATGCTTGACAAGGATTGGCCACGGGGATGGTTAATCACTTTCATAAATTGTGCTATTTATGCAAAAAGGGCTAGTTGAATCATGGAAACCATGAAATAGGTAAAGTCTACCTTAAAGGCAGATGCTGACAGCAGCAGTGATGTAGATTTGGAAAATAACTAAAAATAGTAGGAATGGAGTTAAATAGTGAATAAATTATGTAAACAAACCTTGATGAATCTACTTTCATAGGAAAGTAACGAAACAATCATACGGACAGTATGTTAAGAGATATTCAGGTTCTCGTGAGACAGGGCCAGAACGGTTTCTGGATTCCCTGTTCCGACTTTGGAAATTCATTATAAATTAACCAGAGATAATTAGGAGTCATACCATATATGTATAGATTCCTCTCTGAGTCTAGTTTCTATAGAAACAAACGGCATCAGTATTGAAGCTCTGTGCAGGGATATATCCAGGTCGTAATGCGCAAAGGTCAGTGTAGTCGATCCCTGTAACATGGGAGACTTTGACTAATAAACTGTACTAATTGGCCCGACCAAAAATTCTAGAAAAAAATATGTAGATGGACATATGAGTCTAGTTTCAAGGAAAAATCACGAAACTGATTTTTGAGTTGTGAAACTCAAGATATGATTTTTAAAGCGACTAGTACGCAGATTGGCAGTGTCTGGGAAATTTTTTATAAGGGGTTTAAAGTCTGTAAACACCTCGTGTTCGACTCCGGTGTCGGTCTCGGGTTCGGGGTGTTACATCAAACCTAGTTAATAATTGTTCAAACGGGCTAGACTTAGGACGTGTTTTCAAAGTGATACTTATTTTCAAAATATCTCAACACCACGATTAATCGATTTATCAAAGACGTCCACTTAAACAAATTTAAACTCGATATAACAAAATGTGGCTATGGTTGTGGGCATGTCTAGGATTGGATCCAATCAAAGAGCTTGGTACTTAAGCAGCCTTCATGGCTCACCTCCTCTGTCTCGGATACCTACCTGGTGCCCAACTTCCATACACTTTGTTAACTCAACAAAATATATGGTTTTTAAAACACTAAAATGGAACGTGGGTTTTCAACTCCAACGTGGCACGTCAGATTCGGCCATAACGTCTGGGCCGGGTTTGGGGTGTTACAGGGGTTGTTGACTTGGGTCACACGGCGGACCACACGCCCATGTGCCAGCCTGTGTGCCATACACGACCAATAGACACGCCCGTGTGTCTAGGCTGAGTCAAAATTGTAGGGTATACTGACTTTAAATCGTAGGGTACCCCAGGGGACACACGGCTGTGTACCAAGGCCAAGTGTCACACACGGTCGATCCACATGCCCGTGTGCTCATTCACCACAAGCATAATTTCTAAACATATATATGTGTATGCAAAACATGCCAATTCACCACATATTATACCGTCTAATATCAACCATTTCAATTACTCAATTCGACAACCAAAACATGCATATTTCAATCCACAATATCACCAATCAATTTCATATCAAAGCATACCAATCCATTTGTCTCAAACAACATTTAATCAAATTCAATATCATACCAAAAATTTACCATTTCAACTACCAAATCATACCAAGATGACCATTAACAAAAACCACATATATATATCAATCACATCATTTTTCCATCACATAGCCTATACCAAAACCAATTCCATAATCTCAATCATCTTCATGCCATATCACATGGCAAGAAATACACATAACACATATCATAACATCACTAGCCTATACATGCCAAACATTAATATTTACAACTTCAAAAATACCAAAATATCGTTCGATAGTGTGACAACGATCCTTGACGATCACCAAGCTCAAGGTAGGTTCGATAATCTATAAAACAATGAAAAACACACACACAAAGTAAGCTTTCTAAAACTTAGTAAGCCATATACAAATAAGCTTAACACATAAGATAAACTTAAACCATTCAATCCAAGCAAGATCATACAAATCACAATTTCATTTCATAAATTACATTTAATTCACTTGTTCATAGTTCACTTATAAATAATTACATTTCATTCTCTTATAATTCATATGTCATCATTTATAACATACTCACCTTTCATTCTTGAATAACATGTACATTTCATACGTACCTGAATCGGATATTCATTCACATATTAATTCCTTCCTCGATAATGCCCGTTGAACCGTTCGGAATTGATAAGGATACTCAGATAGCTTGTAAACTCATACAATGCCAATGTCCTAGACGAGGTCTTACATGTAATCAAATATCGATGCTATTGTCCCAGATAGGGTCTTACATGAAATCATATATGATGCCAATGTTCCAGACATGGTCTTACACATAAATCTCAAATCGATTCCAACGTCCCAGACGTGGTCTTACACGAAATCACATATCGGAATCCTATGTCATGACATATGTATCTTATTCTATTCCTATGGTTCGTACGGGACTTTCAGACGTCATATCACTATCGATGCTTTCTCAGTTTCACATATTCATCTTCCATAGTCATACATTACATTTCAATATCATATAAACATGAATGCATAAATTCCAATACATTTATTTGCATATGAACTTACCTCGTAGTTGGAATAAACAGACGAAATCAAGTACTCGTCAACTTTTAATTTTCCCCGATCTAAATCTGATTTCTTTCTTTCAGGATATATATGTATTCAAAATTAATCTATTTAATCATCAATTCAAACAATTTCATCCACAAATGCATTATTTAGCCAATTTACACTTTGACCCTAAACTTTTACATTTCTTTCAATTTAGTCCCTATTTCAAAACAACACAAAATACACAAAATTTTAATAAACTCATGTTAGGCCGAATTCTCTTTAGGTCCCTAGCAGCCCATAAATTTAATTTATTTCACAATTTAACCACACATTTTAAACTTTTCACAAATTAGTCCTTTTTATGTAATTTCACTAAAAATCACTTTACAAAATATAGGTATCTATCATCAAGCTTTCATATTTCATCATCAAACAACAAAATCTCAAGCTATCAATAAAGGTAAATAAAAAAATCCACAACCAATTCAAAAATTCAAGCATGAGCTAGTTAGTATTCGAAGCAACGATTACAAAAACATAGAAATCATAAAAAACTGAGCAAAATACATACCTCAATCAGGCAAAATGAATGTCAAACTTTAAAAGCCCTGAAATGATTCTTTTTCTCTTCAATGTTCGGCCAAAAGATGAACAAGCATGGAAATTTTATGTTTTGTTTTATTTTAATAACTTTTATTTCATTAATTACTAATTTAACCTTAGTAATAACATTAAAATTCCACTATCTCATGTCCATCTATGTCCATTCATTAAAACCATGGTCTAATTACATCATAAGGACCTCACATTTATTAAGACATAACAATGTAGCACTTTAACAAATAGCGAGCCACTTTTACATTTTACGCGATTAAATCCTTTTATAAAATCAAGCACACAAACGATAAAATTTTCACATGAAATTTTCACATATATCACATATCATGTTGTAAACACAGAAAATATTATTAAAATAATTTTCTAACTCAGATTTATCGTCTCAAAACCACTATTCTGACTAGGGTTTAAACCGGACTGTTACAACTCTCCCTCTTAGGGATTTTCGTCCCCGAAAATCTTACCGGCGAATAGATTTGGATATTGCTTACTTATAGTATCTTCAGGCTCCCACATAGCTTCTTCACCCCTGTGTCGATGCCATAAGATTTTCACTAAATAAATTTTCTTATTTCTCAATTCTTTAACCTCGTGATCTAAAATCTGGATCGGTTCTTCTTCATATGTCATATTAGGCTTAATTTAAATCTCAGAAGGAGAATTGACATGCGAGGGATCAGATCGGTATCGTCCAAGCATTGATACATGAAATACATTATGAATCTTTTCTAGCTCAGATGGCAATAACAATCTGTAAGCAACTGGCCCGATACACTCAATAATCTTATATTGCCCAATAAATCTCGGACTCAATTTGCCTTTACAATCGAATCAGAGTATTTTCTTCCACGGTGAGACTTTTAAAAACACATTGTCTCCAATTTTAAACTCAATATCTTTCCTTTTCAAATCTGCAAAAGATTTCTGATGATTTGACGCTGCTTTCAGACTAGCACGAATCACTTTTAGTTTTTGTTCAGTTTCTTTAATCAAATCAACCCCGTGTATCTTATTCTCGTTAAACTCAGTCCAGTACAAAGGTGTTCAGCATTTGTGACCGTACAAAGCTTCGTAAGGTGCCATTTTTATACTTGATTGAAAACTATTATTATACGCAAATTCTATCAATGGCAAGTATCATTCCTACGTACCTTCGAATTCAAGAATGCAACATTTCAACATCTCCACGAGTATCTGAATAATCCACTCTAATTGACCATCTCTTTTGGGATGAAAAGTAGTACTGAAATGTAGCTTCGTACCTAATGCATCTTGTAGCTTCTTCCAAAATCACAATATGAATCTTGGATCTCTATCTGAAACAATAGAAATAGGTATTCTGTGCAATCTTACAGCCTCGAAGATATACAACTCAGCAAGCTTATTGAGCAAATAATCTGTGCTATCGGAATGAAATGGGTAGATTTAGTCAGTTTGTCAACCACTACTCAGACCGCATCTTTCTTACTCGGTGACAGAGGCAAATTGGAAACAAAATCCATCTTAATTTTATCCCATTTACATTCGGGAATCATGATCAGCTATAGTAACCAGACAGTACCTGATGCTCAGCTTTGACTTGCTGACAGATTAAACACTTCAAAATAAATTCAAAGATATCTCACTTCATACTAGGCCACCAATAAAGCCATTTCAGATCGTTATACATTTTCGTATTTCCCGGATGTACCAATAACTGACTGCTATGAGCTTTATTTAAAATCATCCTAATCAACTTTGAATTTTTCAGAACACAAATTCGGCCTCTTAATCTTAAACAAATCTCAGCATCGATTCAAAAGTCTGAATCAACATTCAAATCACATTGAGCCCATTTTGCTAACAATTCATTATCAACCTTTTAAGCTTTGCAAATCTACTACATAAATAACGGTCTCGCTTTCAACTCTGCTACAATCTAACCATCATTAGATAGAGCTAATTGAGTATTCATCGTACGTAAAACAAACAAAGATTTATGACTAAAGCATCAGCAACAACACTTGCTTTCCCTGGATGGTAGTCAATCACCATCTCGTAATCCTTTAACAACTCTAAACATCTTCGCTGTCGTAGATTCAGATCTTTCTGAGTCATCAAATATTTTAAGCTTTTGTGATCGGAATAAATGTAACATTTCCCACTGAACAGATAGTGGCGCCAAATCTTCAAAGTGAATACAATGGCGGCTAACTCAAGATCATGTGTTGAATAATTGTTTTCATATGGCTTTAACTGTCTCGAAGCATAGGTTATAACTTTGCCTTATTGCATCAAAACACAACCAAGCCGTTCAAAAAATAATCACTATAAATCACAAATTCTTTACTCGATTCTGGTTGTACTAATGCCGGAGCTTCAATCAATAGGGCTTTTAACTTATCAAAGCTTTTATAACACTTTTCAGACCATTCAAACTTGACATCTTTCTGTAACAATCTCGTCAACGGCGTAGCAATCATTGAAAAGCCTTTTACAAATCGTCGGTAATAACCAGGAAGTCCCAGAAAACTGCAGACTTCAGACACATTTCTCAGAGGCTTCCAATCTAAGATAGCTGAAATTTTGCTCGGATCAACTGGTATACTAGATGTGACACAATAAGCCCCAGAATACCAACTTTGCGTAACCAGAATTCACATTTACTGAACTTAGCAAATAACTGCTTATCACGCAGAGTCTGCAGCACTACTCTTAGATGTTCAGCATGTTCAGATTCATCATGGGAATAGATCAAAATATCATTTATAAACACAACTACAAATTGATCCAAATATGGTCTGAAGATCCAATTCATTAATCCATAAAAGCAACAGGTGAATTAGTTATTCTAAAAGGCATAACCAAAAACTCATAATGTCCGTAGCTCGTTTGGAAAGTAGTTTTTGGCACATTGGAATCTTTCACTTGCAGCTGATAGTAACCCAATCTCAAATCAATCTTTGAAAACACTGTAGCCCCTTTCAACTGATCAAATAGATTGTCAATACGTGGTAGAGGATATTTATTCTTTATGGTCACTTTACTGAGCTATTAATAATCGATGCATATTCTTATAGTTTCGTCTTTCTTTTTCACAAAAGAAACTGGTGCACCCCAAGGAGAAAAACTCAGTCGTGCAAAACCTCTATTTGTCTATTCTTGCAACTGAGCTTTCAATTTTTTAATTCAGTCGGTGCCATTCTGTATGGAGCCATCAATACCGGAGTCATCCCTGGCACTAACTCAATACCAAACTCTATCTCTCAGTTCAGTGGCAAACCCAATAATTCTTTAGGAAACACATCCAAATACTCACACACAATTGATACTGATTCAATCTTCTTTTCGGTCACTTTAGAATCGAGCACATAAGCTAAGTAAGCTTCACAACCCTTTTTCACATATTTTTGAGCTAACATCGAAGATATCACTGCCGGTAAACCATTCGGATCATTAGACTCAATCCGAATAATCTCATCATTCTGGCATCAAAAATCAATAGCCTTCCGTTTACAATTCACAACTGCATCATGTAACATTAGCCAATCCATACCTAGAATTATATCAAACTCGTCGAATGGAAACAATATCAAGTTAGCCGAAAAACATGAATCTGGAATCATCAACGGACAATTCTTTCATACTTTATCAACCAAGACACATCTACCTAAAGGGTTTGAAACTCTAATCACAAATTCAATAGACTCTACAGGCAAAGTCTTAGTAGATACTAAAGTTTCACATACATAAGAATGAGTCAATTCGGATCTCAATGCAATTACAGTAGTATCATAGAGAATGAAAGTACCTGTAATAACATCTAGAGACAAAGCCTCTTCCCGAGCGCGAATTGCATAAGCTCTGGCAGGTGCGCGAGCTTCAGATCTAACAACTGTGTCTTTAGTTCCTCTTTGGCTGTCACTCACATTACCTATGTTTTTGGGTGGTCTACCTCTAGCTACAGTATTACTCGGCCTCGTATTCTGCATTGTATCTTGTTCGGTACCCTCAGGACATTCACGGATGAAATGATCTAATGATCCAAATTTGAAACAGGCTCGATCATTCAATCTACAATTGCCGGGATGTCATTTACCGCAATGCTTGCACTCAAGTTGATTTGGTCTGATGTTACCGACACTAGCTATAGAAGTGGCTTTTGAACTCACAAGTGGTCTGTTTCGATCCCGTTTAGAATAGCTCTCAGTAGCCTTTGAATGACTGAAATCATCTCGAAACTTCTTTGATGTTGAATGAAATAACTTATTCGATGATCTTTTTTGTACCTCTCTAGCTTCCGAGTCGGCTTTTTGTTTCTCTTTCTTGAGTTCCTCAGCTTTACACGCTTATTCAACAAGCACAACAAACTTTTTTATTTCCAGAATCCCGACTAACAAGCGGATATCTTTATTCAAACCATCTTCAAATCTCTTGCACATAATTGTTTCGGTTGAAACACATTCTCGTGCATATTGACTCAATCTCACAAATTCTCTTTCGTATTCTGTAATAGACATACGACCTTGTTCCAGTGCAAGAAAATCTTTGCGTTTCTAATCTATGAATCTCTGACTGATGTATTTCTTTCTAAACTCAGTTTGAAAGAAATCCTAAGTGACTCGTTCTTTCAGAACCACTGATATCAATGTTTTCCACCAATGGTATGCCGTATCTCTCAGAAGTGAAACAACACATTTAAGACATTCATCAGGAGTATATGACATTTCATCAAACACTCGTATTGTACATTAAAGCCAGAACTCAGCTCTCTCAGCATCATCAGTCGTTGCACAAAACTTTTCAATCCCATATTTTCTAATTTTATCAACGAAGGCTTACTCAATTGAATCGGATTCACAACTTGTGGCATGATAGGGACTTGTGGAGGATTAGACAGGGGTGAAGGTTGTGGAGTAGCCAGATTAGTTCTAATATATTGAATAAACCACTTATTCATCATCTGGAAGAAGGCTTGCTTAGCCTCTTCCTCGTGCCTACTCGTAATCGGCCTAGAATCAGCCGATGCTGCTCATTGAGTAAGAGCGGACGCATTATTTTCCATGTCATCAGCTAGAGCTTGATTGTGATCCATTTACTATATGATAAACACATTTTAACTCTCAAGAATCATCACACTATCTCAGTTTATATATATGGCACGTATACCTAGACTCACACATGCTACGTTAGTCCTAAAATTAACTAAACTGTAGTTCTAATACCAATTAAATGTAACACCCTTAACCCTTATCTGTCGCCGGAATAGGGTTACGAGACATTATCAGATAACACATCTCATGCATATACACTTAAATATTCATAATAAAAATTCATTCAAAACATTCACAATGTCCTTTATAAGGCTCTACGAGACCTTAAAACATGCTTAGAAGTGGTTCGAGACTAAACCGATAACATTAAAAAACTTTGGGAAACATAGAAAATTTTCAAAGACATAAGGGTCACTCACAGGCTGTGTGCCTCACACGGACATCAGACACGCCCATGTCACAGACCATGAAAAAATAGGGCATACATGTTGACCTGCACCACATGGCCGAGGACACGCCCGTGTGCTAGGCCGTGTGAAATCTATGGGGGTTACTGACTTGGGTCACACAGCCGATCACACGCCCATGTGCCAGCCCGTGTGCCACACACAACCAATAGACACGCCCGTGTGTCTAGATCGTGTCAAAACTGTAGGGTATACTGACTTTAAATTGTAGGGTACCCTAGGTGTAACACCCCTCACCCGTATCTGACGCCGGGATAGGGTTCGGGCCATTACCGAGGCTCTACACTTAAAACATACTATTTGGGTCATAAATTTTTTTGCTCAAATTTAAAACCTTTCAACCATGAATTTCTCGTCCTTTATATAGGCCTTCAAGGCCTATAACGTAGTTAGAGGCAGTGCGGGACAAATTCAGGCACGTTCAATAAACCATGGGCTCCTCAAAAAAATTTTCCTTATCTTAAAGTGTTACATGGCTGTGTTGATGGGCCGTGTGGACTCACACGCCTGTGTGACTTGGGACACGCCCATGCCCTTCGGCCGTGTACAACACTGCCTTATCAACACGGCAATAGTACACGCCCGTGCTTCCTGCCTGTGGACAATACTATCTTTTAGACACAGCAAGGACACACGCCAGTGTGGCCTACTCGTGTGCATTTTTTATTTAAAATTTTAAGTGTAGGGGACACATGGCCATAGCCCACACCCATAGGAAGGAAGCCTGTGTCATACACGGCCTAGACACACGCCCGTGTGTCCGACCATGTGGACCCTAATAGGCTATTTTCCAAGCCTTAAGTCACCCCTTTCTACTCCTTATACCTAGTGGTTACCAAGTTCGAAGGAAGACATGATTATACACTTGTAAATAATCTTTATAAAACTAGTTGTATGGAAACCTCATATCATTGGTTTCATACATGAAAGGTTATTTCCCATTTATTGTTTATGGGTTTCCATGTCACTTTCATTCGTCCGGAATTGGCTCATTCATGTAACTCATTGCTAATTGGTAACAACCCATCACTTATAAATAAAACCATACAAAAATTCGTAGGTCAAAGCCTACTTCAATTAAGCCAATTTTCATGGCCATATACAAAAAGATAAACATATTTTTCATGGCCATATACAAAAAGATAAACATATTTTTACATGCCTTCATTTGGCAAATCAAATGACACATAACAAAATACTCAAAAAAATTCTATATATGCCAGTGAACAAAATAAAAATGTCTTAATACCAAAGCTTGACTAGTTGATAGTGTATCGACTCTCCATCGTCTTCCAGTCCTTATGAGTCCTCGAGCTCTGTGAGATAAGGAAAAAAAAAGAAGGGTAAGCATTTACATGATTAGTAAGCTCGAATAACCGGAAAGTAACTCACCAAGTAATTATCATACATCCATATTTAAATCATGAAATCATCAATTATGAAATGATTCCCTATCACATGCACTCAATCAATGAGTTAGTCACATAACAAAGCATCATGTAATTTATGTAGATGAGCTCATCATTCATCATTATATTGACATGCATCATATTAATCCCGTTGAGTTTCTAAGAAATCTTAATGGAATACCCATTATTCGTCAATTCTTACGAATGATCATTTCACATATATGCACTCCCGCAAACCTCACATTTTATGGTAGGATTACCAGTCTAAGCTAAATTGCCCATATCATGAACTCATAAGGTGATGTTGGGATTACCAGTCCAGGCTAAATCCCTTATAGACATACACCCTTACTGAGCTCTGATCTGAATTACCAGTCCAGGCAAAATTTAGACCCTAATCGGATTACTCGTCCGGCCATTAACAAAAATGGATAATTTGGCGTGCAAGTCCACCTTTTTTATAACATGCATTATTAGACCATTTTAAAATTAACCTATCACATTTCAAAAATGTCTCACATAAGTCCTATTTATTAAATTTCACACACAAATGACAAAATCAAAGCATGAAACTTTCACACATGCATTTACACATATAATAAGCATAGAATATAACGGTTAATTATTTTTATGACTCGGTTTTGTGGTCCCGAAACCACTTTTCGACTAGGGTCAAATTAGGGCCGTCACAACTCTCCCCCCTTAGAAATTTTCATCCCCGAAAATCTTACCAGCGAAAAGGTTAGGATAATGTTCTTTCATTGAGTCTTCTGGCTCCCAAGTCGCTTCTTCAACCCCGTGTTTGAGCCACGGTACTTTCACTAATGAAATTTTCTTATTTCGTAGTTCTTTTACTTCACGAGCCAAAATATGAACCGGTTCTTCTTCGTAACTCAAATCAGATCGAATCTCAACCTCCAATGGACTAATTACATGCGATGGATCGGATCTATAATGTCGAAGCATCGAAACATAAAAAACATTGTGAATCTTTTCAAGTTCAGGGGCAAAACCAATCTTTATACTACCGGCCCAACTCGTTCGGATATTTCATACGGCCCAATAAACCTCGAACTCAATTTGCCATTACGACCAAATCTGAGCACCTTTTTCCAAGGTGAAACTTTAAGAAATACTTTGTCTCTGACCAGATACTCAATGTCTTTTCGTTTTAAATCCGCATACGACTTTTGATGATCTGAAGCTGCTTTCAAACTTTCACGGATCACTTTTACTTTCTGTTCAGCATCTTTAATCAAATCAACCCCGAAGATTTTAGTTTCACTAAGCTCGGTCCAAAACAACGGTGTACGGCATTTACGACCGTACAAAGCCTCGTAAGGGGCCATCTTAATGCTTGATTGAAAACTATTGTTGTAAGCAAATTCAATCAAAGGCAAATACCGTTCCCATGAACCATTAAACTCAAGGATGCAACATCTCAACATATCCTCGAGTATCTGAATTATCCACTCGGATTGACCATCAGTCTGGGGATGAAAAGAGGTGATAAAATGCAACTTGGTACCCAAAGCTTATTGCAATTTCCTCCAAAATTGCGATGTGAATCTCGGATCTCTATCCGACACAATAGAAGTAGGTACCCCGTGTAACCTTACAATCTGAGAAACATACAATTCGGCTAACTTGTCAAGTGAATAATCCATACGTACAGGAATAAAATGAGCCAATTTTGTCAATCTATCAATAACAACCCATATTGCATCTTTGTTGCTTGGTGACAAATGGCAACCCAGATACAAAATCCATCGTGACTCGATCCCATTTCCATTCGGGTATCATGATCGGCTGAAGTAATCCCGAAGGCACTTGATGTTCCGCTTTCACTTGTTGACATATCAAACACTTTGAGACAAAATCAGAAATGTCTCGTTTCATACCATGCCACCAATACTGACGTTTCAAATCGTTGTACATTTTCGTACTACCCGGGTGAACTGACATTCGGCTGTTATGAGCCTCGCTCAAAATTATCGAAATAAGTTTCAAATTTCTTGGAACACACAATCGACTTCTGAACCTCAAACAATCATTGTTGTCAATTTGAAACTCTGAATCCACATTCGAAACATATTCAGCTCGTTTAGCAATCAATTCATCATCGACTTTCTGAGTTTCACATATTTGATTAATCAATAATGGTTTGGCTTTTAATTCTGCTACTAACACATTATTGGATGAAACGGACAAGTGTACATTCATCGCTCGCAAAGCAAACAGTGAATTTGGACCTCGTAGTGACCGTATCTCGTAGTGACCGTATCTCATTCTGAAAGCAGTTTTAGGCACATCTGAGTCTCGAACTCGCAACTGATAATAACCCGATCTCAAATCTATCTTTGAAAACACTGAGGCTCCCTTCAGCTGATCAAACAAATCATCAATACGCGGTAACGGATATTTGTTCTTTATTGTCACTTTATTTAATTGACGATAGTTGATGCACGTTCTCATGGTTCCGTCTTTCTTTTTCACAAACAATACTGGTGCACCCCAAGGTGAGAAACTCGGTCGAGCGAAACCTCTATCCGTCAAATTTTACAACTGAGCTTTCAATTCCTTCAATTCGATTGGTGCCATACGATACGGAGCTATCGAAATTGGTGTAGTCCTAGGTACAAGTTCAATGCCAAACTCTACCTCTCGAACAGGTGGTAATCCCGATAACTCCTCAGGAAAAACATCCGAATACTTACAAACCACTGGCACTGAGTCAAGTTTCTTTTCTGACTCTTTACTATCAAGTACATATGCAAGATATACTTCACACCCCTTCTTTACATATTTCTGAGCCAACATCGAGGATATTTTCAAATCAGTAAACTCAACTCGGATTATCTCATCATTTGCACATCTCAAATCAATAGTCTTTCTTTTGCAATTCACGACTGCATCATGTACGGTCAACCAATCCATACCGAGAATAACATCAAATTCATCAAATGGTAAAAGCATCAAATCGGCTGGAAAACAGAAACCTCAGATTATCAGGGGACATTTCCTGCATACTTTGTCGACTAGCACATTTCTACCCAAGAGATTCGACACTCGAATCACGAACTCAGTAGACTCAACAGGTAGAGTCTTACTGGATGCTAAAGTCTCACATACATATGAATGAGTAGAACCAGGGTCAATCAATGCAATCACATCAGTATCAAAGAGAGTGAAAGTACCGGTAATAACATCAGGCGAAGAAGCATCCTCGCGTGCTTGTATAGCATAAGCTCTAGCAGGAGCACGAGCCTTGGATCTAGTCGTAGCATCTCTAGACCCTCTCTGACCACCACTAGCATTCCTCGTATTCCTAGGTGGTCTACCTCGGGTTGTAGCAGTACTCAGTTTCCCACTCTGATTCACATTTGTTCTGAAAATCTCGGGCAGTCTTTGATAAAGTGGTCAGCTGATCCACACTTATAGCAGGAGCGGTCATGAAATCTACAACTCCCCGAATGCCATTTCCCACAATACTTGCACTCGGTCCTGTCCCGATGATCGTTTCCAACACTGGCAACCGAAATGGCTCGCGCATTCACAGGGGGTCGATCACAGTCTCGTCTGGAAAAGCCCGAAGTGTTCTTAGACCGGCCCGAATCATCTCGAAATTTCTTCGGTGACTGCAGAAAGGGCTTTCCCGAAGATCTTCTATGGAACTCTCTAGCTCCATCTTCAGCTTTTCATTTTTCTTTACTGAGCTCTTCGGCTTTGCAAGCTTGCTCGACAAGTACTACAAACTCTCTGATTTCAAGAATGCCAACATACAGTTTTATATCCTCATTCAATCCATCTTCGAAACGTTTACACATTATAGCTTCAGATGATACACATTCCCGAGCATATCTACTAAGTCTGACGAACTTCCGTTCATAATCAGTAACTGACATGGAACCCTGTTTAAGTTCAAAAAATTCTTTCCGTTTCTGATCGATGAACCTTTGACTGATATACTTTTTCCGGAATTCAGTTTGGAAGAACTCCCACATCACTCGCTCTTTGGGTACAACAGAAACCAATGTATTCCACCAATAATAGGCAGAATCACGTAGCAAAGATATAGCACATTTCAAGCATTCATCGGGTGTGCAAGATAGTTCATCAAATACTCAAATAGTGTTATCCAACCAAAATTCAGCTTGATCGGCATCATCACTGTCTGTAGCTTTAAATTTAGTAACCCCGTGCTTTCGAATTCTGTCAACCGGAGGCTTATTCAACTTCATCTGATCAATTACCGGAGGTATCGTAGGTGTAGGGGGTGTGTTATTCGGCAGTGGGGGTTGTGGAACAGCCGTATTAGTTAGAATGTATTGGTTGAACCAATCATTCATCACACTATAAAAAGCCTGTCTAGCCTCATTGTTCTAATTGCTTGCGATAGGTTGAGAGTCCATCGGCGCTGTCCCATGAGCGGGAGCAGGCGCTACACTCTCTACATCATCAGCTACCGCTCGATTGGGATCGGGATCCATTACTATATGAAAACACATTTTTTTTAACTATCAGAATTCATCACACTATCGTATTAATACTATATGACATGTATAGTTAGACTCAATCACTCTATGTTAGTCCTAGAATCGACTAAACCGTAGCTCTGGTACCAATTAAAATGTAACACCCCTAACCCGAATCAGATCGCCGGATTAAGGCTAAGAGGTATTACCGAACTAAGCATTTAATTTCATTCACATTGCAAATAAATATAAACAGAGATCGAGCTGAAATACATACTGATATTTAAGTTATACGCCATTTTCGTATGGCCAAAATATTTACAAATTCAAAACATCTTTATCATCAGCCTAACCTATACATGCCATATCGAGTCCAAAATATAAATGTACCAAAAAGGTCGATAGTATGATGAACAGCTGACGATCCCCAAGTCGGTGGCCAAAATCAACAATCTATAAAACAGAGAAATAGGAACCGAGTAAGCTTTCGAGGCTTAGTAAGTTTTGAGCATTACAAACATTTAAAACTTATCATTTACTTCAAACATGAAGTATCACAAAACTCATATTCTAATTATAAATCACTTTGCTGAATATACTCAAGTATACTAATTATGAAGCCAATTAGCCGAATATATATATATACACACAAAGAAAATCTTCAGCACATACTTCGCTCTACTATATGACTCATACAATTAATTTAAGTCGCATACTTTCCTATAATGGCAGACATTGACCGAATAGGTCATTCTTTTATTTATAGATACAATAATCATCCACACATATATATTGTTCTTTGATACTAATAATTCACTTTAAAATCAATTCACATATGAGTACATAATACGTACCTGGCTATTATAATGTATCATACATAATCAATAGTAGTTTACCTCGAACATTCGAATTCATAATCTTACTCGAATCACCGGCGTTAAGCCTGCTTGGTTTAAAACCCGAGTCCAGCCACTAGCACAAAGCCTTCGGAACTTTAAGCCCGGATATATTTCCAGCACGTAACCTGCGAACCTTAAGTTCAGATTATAATTCCAGCATATAGCCTGCGGACCTTAAGTCCGGATATATTTCCAGCATATAGCCTGCGGACCTTAAGTCTGGATATAATCCAGCATATAGCCTGTGGACTTAAGTCCGGATTATAATTCAGCATATAGCCTGCGGACCTTAAGTCCGGATTATAATTCCAAATATCATCCATATTTAGTCATACTTTAACACATCTCATTCTACTTATCACTTTAGTAGTCATTTGTTACATTCAGATCTAATACTCAATATGCACACCATCATTTACATTTCGGCTCAAAAGTCATACATAAATATCACATATCCATTTTACCATTCAAGCTTAAATCCAAGTGACCATTAGACTATAAGTCATATACATGAATTATTTATTTCACAATTCCATTCAAGGAAAAATTAAAAGATCACAATTCACCTAATATACTCATATAAAAACATCATCAATTATATATTAAAGGAGACTACTCAAAACTTACCTCGGATATATTTGAACAGTTACGGATAGGCTACTCGATTCCTTTCTCCTTTCCCCTATCTGATTTAGATCCTCTTTGCTCTTGAGCTTAATTTAAACAAATGAATTTGTTTAATTACTTACTCAATTTTACTTCTTAGTAGTCATATTTGACAATCATATAAAACTCCAATACATATTATATTTTATAAAATATGCCATGACTCGATTTCATGCTTATTTAATCTATATCTAATTAGTATACACAAACAAAGATTCACATAACTTACCATGCTTTCTTATACATGAATTTAGCTATATATATATCCGAATGTCTCTATAACACAAGGTACATACATAAGGCATACATATACCTATGTGACTGTTACAATTTAATCGTTTACTCATATTTATTCACAACCACCTATACACATGTATATATATTTATTGCATGCTTTAATATCATATATAACCCATTCGGCCCTAACTACTCAAACTTAGCCTTCATATTCAATTCCGTTTTATGACCAAATGTAGCAAATTCATATAGGTGTCACCTATGCCAAACGATGACAGAACTATTCAATCATGTTTAAAGCCGATTCTATCTTGTTCATATTAAGGTCATAACTCACTTAAAAGAAATTCTAACCTTTCGCACTTTCATATCTAATGTTATAAGTAATGCCGAATGCTCAAACTTAACTAAACTAAAAATTTACCCTACCTCACCTTAATTAACCACTACCTATACTTCAAAACATCGAATACAAGGTAATTAACACCTATACATTTATACCGAATTTGCTAGCACATATAGTCCTTGGCTGAATGTTATTAACTCAAGCCACAAATATTATTCCTTAAGTCATATTCAAAGACCACATTCAGCATCTCCCTATAAACACATACTAACCTCAACTTTCAAGTTAAAAACAACTAACAACTCATCATACCCAACATTACTATCCATTCTAACGACATTAAAGTATCTACTAAGAGTTTCAAGCTCCTTGGTCGAATTTCAAAACTCCAAATATCCTAAATTCAAACCATGAAATAGGTAGAATTCAAACTAATCATCCCAATTATGCATAAATTTCTAAGAGTTGCATTGTACATACCTTATTCAAGCAATCACCTAAGCCGAAATTCAAACAAGAATTTTTTCTTCTTCCTCTCTTCTAGCTACGGCAATGGAGGAGCAAAGATGAACCAACTTTGGTTTCTCCTCCCACTAACCATTATTCTATTATCTTTTATTCATTAATTCATTTAGTAAATAAAAAAATGTTAATAGAAAATATATATAATATATATTAGACAATATCATGGCCGACCACTAACAAAAATGGATAATTTGGCATGCAAGTCCACCTTTTTGATAACATGCATTATTAGACCATTTTAAAATTAACCTATCACATTTCAAAAATGTCTCACATAAGTCCTATTTATTAAATTTCACACACAAATGAAAAAATCAAAACATGAAACTTTCACACATGCATTTACACATATAATAAGCATAGAATAAAATGGTTAATTATTTTTATGACTCGGTTTTGTGGTCCCAAAACCACTTTTCGACTAGGGTCAAATTAGGGCCGTCACACGATCATTCAAGGAACACCCATCCGGGCTGGATCCTTTTCATAATTGAGATCAACGGATTACCTGTCCGGGCTAAATCCTTACTGCAACACATGCAGGATCTCAAATCACATGTAATTCGGGTTACCATTGAATTCCCTTTGTCAACCTCAACCGAGACATTTTTTACATGTTACCATCAAATATGCATTTCTATGATATTTCATGCCAATAATAAATGCAATCATCAGGCATTCATAAATCATACAATTATGCATATTAGGGGTTTACTTTAAGTTATCCGAACTTACCTGGTATTTGTTTTGGAGTTGTGTTTCAGTTATTCCGAAACCTTGCGTTTACCTTGATCGACCTCTGAAATTTGTTCCTCAGGGTCTATAACAACAAAACTGTATCATTAATAACCCACATTATACATCACAAGTCAAATTCTCACCCTCAGTCCAAATGACCATTTTGCCCCTAACCTTTGATATTTTTACGATTTAGTCCTTAAGCTCGTATAATGAAACACATACAATTTCTACCTTACCCAAGCCTAGCCAAACACTTTTCCTTCTTATGGTAGCCCTCATTTTCCATTATTTTCACACTTCTGCCACACATTTTACAACTTTTGCAAAATGGTCCCTACAAGGGTTTTTCATGAAAATCACCTAGGAAAAGATGTTTAACACATATTCATCTTTCATGTTCCTCCATAATCCATCAAAGTACAAGTGACTCATGCATGGGTAAATTTTTAAACATGAACCTTAGCATGAAATATAGGTAGAAATGGAGAGAGAGCAAGCTACCAGAATTTCAAAAATACAAAGAACATTAAAAACGGAGCTTGGGAGCACTTACTATTGAGCTTGGAAAGCTTGAAAACCCTAGCTATGGTGACAAGAGAATTTCGGCAGCATGCAGAAGAAGAATGGCTGATTTTGGCTTGATTTTTCCCATTTTATTTCATTAAAAAGCCAAATGACCAAAATGCCCTCATACCCTTTCTTTAAAATTTCATCCATGCAAGCCCATTTTTGTCCAAAAATTTAGAAATTGGGCAAATCACTCTCCAAGATCTTCTAATTCATGACCCAAAGCAATTTCATACAAATTGCTTCTAAAATTCAAGTTTTGCAATTTATTCAATTTAGTCTCTAATTTCCAATCGAACACCTTACTCAAAGAATTTTTTCATGAAACTTTAACACATGCATATAATCATATTCTAGGCCTCATAATAACCATAAAATAAATATTTTGATGTCATATTTGTGGTCCCGGAACCACTATTCTGACTAGGGCCTATTTTGGGATGTTACACTAGGGGACACACGGCCGTGTACCAAGGCCTTGTGTCACACACGGTCGAGCCACATGCTCGTGTGCTCAGCCGTGTAGAGTGAAAATAGATTTAGTTTAAGTCACATTTCTCGCCCTCCTCAAGCATAACTAAATCACATCAAATTGCATCATTTCTAAAGATATATATGTGCAGTCAAAACATGCCAACTCACCACATATTATACCATCTAATATCAACCATTTCAATTACTGAATTCCACAACCAAAACATGCATATTTCAATCCACAATATCACCAATCAATTTCATATCAAAGTATACCAATCCATTTGTCTCAAACAACATTTAATTAAATTCAATATCACACCAAAACCTTACTATTTCAACTACCAAATCATACCAAGATGACCATTCACACAAAACCACATATATATATATATCAATTACATCATTTTTCCATCACATAGTCTATACCAAAACCAATTCCATAATCTCAATCATCTTTATGCCATATCACATGGTAAGAAATACACATAACACGTATCATAACATCACTAGCCTATACATGCCATACATTAATATTTACAACTTCAAAAATACCAAAATATCGTTCGATAGTGTGATGACGATCCTTGATGATCCCCAAGCTCATGGTCGCTTCGATAATCTATAAAATAATGAAAAACACACACAAAGTAAGCTTTCTAAAGCTTAGTAAGCCATATACAAATAAACTTAACACATAAGATAAACTTAAACCAATTCCATCCTAGAAAGATCATACAAATCACATATATACCCTTGGCTAAATATACTCATTCATATATGAATACACATAAATCACAATTACAAGGTCACATATACTAAACATTTGGCCAATTATAGATTTTCATATACACATATACTTTCATTTGCATCATGAATACACCATTAAACCGAATGCATACTTTCATATATGCATATATGTAGTTCATATTAACAAGTATCATTTATATCATCAATTCAAACATCTAACTTACCATAATTTCATAACTTAGTATGAATACATACCTAAACCTTTTAACTTGATTTTTCATTCGGTCTTAACTTATTATTGCCCGTTGAACCATTTGGAATTGAATAGGATACCCGGATAATCACGCATATCGTACAATGCCAACTTCCCAGATGTGGTCTTACATGCAATCACATATCGATGCCACTATCCCAGACAGGGTCTTACACGAATCAAATACGATGCCAATGTCCCGAACATGGTCTTACATGTAATCACATATCGATGCCCAATGTTCTAGACGTGGTATTATACGAGAACACATCGAAAATCCTATGTCATGACATATGTATCCTAGCTATTCCTAAGGTTCGTATGGGGCTTTCGAATGTCATAATTCAATCGAATCGAACTCGTACACATAGATTTTAAGCTTATACATATTCGGCTTCCACATATATCATATCAAATTATTCATTTCAGCATATATAGTTCGTATTTAATAAAATAAATAACATCTATTTGCTTATAAACTTACCTTGGACAATAGTAATCGGAATAGGACGATTACTCGACAACTTTGGTTTTCCCCCGATCCAAATCTGATTTCTTGGGTTCTTGATCTAAACATATTCAAATTAAAGTCATACAAACATAATTTCATTCAATTTAGTCCTAAAACATATAAATGGGAAAATTACCATTTTGCCCCTAACATTTTACACTTTTTACAATTTAGTCCAAATTCTGGAAAACACAAAACATGCAAAATATGAGTACACCATGCTTAGGCCGAATATTCCTTATACTCATACAAGTCCATACATTTAATTTATTTTACATTTTAGTCCCTCAATTTATTATTTTTTCAATTTAGCCCTAAATACTCAAATTCATCAAAAATTCTAATACAAAACATATTAATCCAAAACGTATCTTTCATAATTCATCAACTAACATCACAAAAATAAATTGTTCATTAATGGCATAACTCAAAATATTCATCAAAATTAGAAATTCAAGTATCGGCTTTGTACATTACACTGCAACGATATCAAAAACGTAAAAATTATCAAAAACCGAGCTAGTTACATACCTTAATCAAGCTTCAACAATGGCCAAACCCATGGAAACCTTCTTTCTTTTTCGTTTCTTTAATATTCAGTCATGCAAAAAGAATATGAACACATGGTTTTAATTTTATGTTTTATAATATATTAACTTAATAATCCTTTTACATTTTTAACATTTATAATAAAATATAAAATCATTATAAACCATGCCTTTAACCATCCAACTTATTTATTTATGGCCTAATTGCATTATAAGTACTTCATATTAATAAGACAAGTTCAATTAAGCACTTTCATATTTAACTATTAACTTTTCACTTTACGCGATTAAGCCCTTTATATTAAATAGGCACTCAAATGACAAAATTAAAACACAAAAAATTCATGGATATAAATTCACACATAATAAACACAGAAAATAATTTTAAAATACTTTTTTGACTCTGATTCGTGGTCGCGATACCACCATTCTGAATAGAGTCTAAATCGGGTTGTTACAATTCCATTGTTTTCTCTGATTGACTCTGGTTCCACACATTCCTATGTTTTAAGCAAACTAGTTAGTAAAGTGGACATTCCAGTGGAAACCATAAATCAGTGAGTAACTGTTACTAGTTTGTTTAGGGATAGTGTGTTAGTCAATAGAGTGTACTGTAGACGCCCTTTGACGATTGAAGGTCAAGTTTTCTATGCGAAATTGATGAAATTGTCATTCTATGGGTTCGACGTGATTTTGGGAATGGATTGGTTGACTAAGCACAAACCAAGATCGACTTTGAACTAAAGAAAGTCACTTTGTGAAATAATGAAGACAAGAAAGTAGTTATGGTTGGTAAGCAACCTCAGTTTATGTCTAATGTGGTCTCAACATTAAAGGAAGAGAAGATGTTGGGTAAATTTTGCAAAGCCTATCTCGCTTTTGTAATGGGTTCAAACGATATGTTGAAAGGTGTTCATGAGATGCAAACTATACAATACTTTCCAATGTGTTTCATGATGAGTTACTTGGGTTACCTTCGAACCACGAAGTGGAGTTAGCCATTGAATTGTACCCTGATACTACGCAAGTCTTGATTACGACATATTGCATGGAACCCAAGAAGCTTAAGGAACTGAAGACACAACTTCAAGAGCTGCTTGATAAAGATTTCTTTCGATGAAGCATATCACTTTGGGGTTTGTCGGAGTTGTTTGTGAAGAAGAAAGATGACAGCATGAGGATGTGCATCAACTACAGATAGTTAAATAAGTTAACTATTAAAAATAAATACCTTTTGCCAAGAATCAATGACTTGTTTGATCAACTGCGAGGTTCCATTGTGTTTTAAAAGGTTGATTTGCGATATGGTTACTACCAACTCAAGGTGAAGGAGTTAGATGTTTTGAAGACGGTATTCAGAATGAGGTATAGGCTTTATGAATTTCTAGGGATGCGTTTTGGATTGAAATCCTTTACTTTCGAAGGGTAAAAAATGTGTGTATTCACACCCCTGTTTAATTGTGAATCGATAAAAGTCGAAAAGCCGAAATGTTAGAACCTTGACATTTGGGGCCTCACGAGCGTGTGAATGCACGTGGGGCAAATCGAGCCCCAAATCATGGGTAGCAGACTGTAGAGGTCACCACGTGCGTTTTCGTGGACTGGGGCCGTTACGGGCTTCGATAGGCAAAATAGGTCGCGTGGGCCTAATGGGCTTGTGGACCCACATTGGTAAAATCCTCGATAAGTGATCATCGATAGGTTGGTTTATGAGGATCGCAATGTCGTAAGTGAATCATAGGCCACACGAGCAGGTGGGCCCATTTGGGCCCAATAGCGGGTTTTGGGCCCATTTACACTGTTCTGGCCGTGTAGGTTATCTAAGTCGCTCGAAGTGACAATAGACCTTCTAGGAGGTTGTAATAAGTATCGAGACCCCATTATTGGTAAAATGACCAAAATAACCCTAGGGGTAAAATCACTATTTTACCCCTACATGACGAGATGTCTGATACACCCCTAGTGGTTGGTTGATTGATGTTTGTATGATAGTTATATGATTGATACCGTGCCTAACATCCTGCATTCACATGTGTTACTGTGACATGTCATCCTGCATGGGGTTGGGTTGATATTGACAAAGAAAGTGTACGGCTCATAGTCATTCTGTACAAGGCTTTCAATCTTTCTCTGATACTTATGGCTTATAGCCATTCTCTTAACTGGCAGCGTTGCTATGATATTTATGGCATTTAGCCATGCTGTCTACGACGTTGAGCCATTCTATTGACTTAGTGCCGCAACCGGTGCTAAGCTTGTTGTGTTGGCTGGGTGGGTCGATTTTATACCCACATGGTGTGTTGGTTCGTACGGGTGGTGTATTGGTTGGACTGGGTTGGATATCTGTCTGCATATCTGCATCTGATATTGATTCTGTATTGGGCTTAGGCCCACCTGATTCTGTTAATGGGCTAAGGCCACCTGATTCTGGTTCAATGATGGGCTCAAGACCAGTTTGTTTCGGCATATTGTATGTCTGATTGTTCGTATTATAAGGGACTACGCATTGAGTTTTCGAAAACTCACTGTTTTGTCTAACTGTATAGGTAATCCCCAGCCTTAGGCGATTTGGAGCCGCGAGAGACTCGAAGGTGGCCACACGACTGCTGATGCTCTACTATAGACTTTTATTTGAATTTTATATTTTGGGGTTTTAATTCTGTAATAAGGCCTTTGAGGGATTAAATTTTTAATTGGGCTTTTGATTTCCTTATTTAAAACTGCTAACACGAATTTTCAAAAATTAATAACTATTTTCAAAAACACTTAAAAACAGTTTTTTTATATATCAAAATTTAGTAGCTTCTGCAATTTGAAATAACTTAAAGTATCAATGTCAGGCTTGAAGTAAACGTTTTTCACGAGATGATTTAATAACCTCGAGAAAAATGTTTTAATCATAGAAATGAACTTTTAACGACAACTCAATTTTTGAACGACGCTTTGATGTGACACACCAGATTTGGCCATAACGTCTGGGTCGGGTTTGAGGTGTTACATTTAGTGATATCAGAGCCAGGTTGCAAAACTCAACTTTGGAATGGGTTTAAAAAATTTTGTATTTCATGAGGTTGTTTTCAAATATGTAAAGTGTTTTAAGGTATGGTTCTGGAAAGTATGGCACACCGAGTCTCCGGCACCAAATCTATAAGTTCTCCAACATTATCTACTGTTATAGATTAAAATGTGATACTGAGAAACTACTATAGATAGTAGTGTTATAACTGAAACTTTATAGTTAGAGTAAACTGAGACTGTAGGAAAAACCAAGACTATAGAAGACTGGAAACTATAGTGAGCTTACGAATACGAAAACAAACCCTAAATCTCTGCTCGTCAATAACACATTGGCTTAAATTACCGAAATTATAACTAATCTGCATAAAATTCTTAAACCAGATAATACACATAGTGAAAATGAGCACTAGAAGGGTTGCAAGAGGCCGCGGCAGAGGCCGTAGAGGTGCTAGAGCTGGATCATCGGCATCGGGGCACATGCCAGATGTTCAGACAAGGGAAGCACCGACTTCACAGGTGGCTGAGACAGGGTCATTCGACCGAGCTACTGGGGATGACGCACTATCCCAGGTGATGCTTTGTATTTTGGAAAGGGTTGCTGGTACTGCTGGGTCTAGTACTGTTATTGGGGGGCGTGGGTCGGTTACAGAACGACTCTGGTCAAATGGAGCAGAGATCTTTAGGGGAGTTTCTAGGGTGGCCCCTAGTGTGGCAGAATACTGGTTGGAGGCAACCGAAAGAATTTTGGACAACCTCGACTGCATGCCGGAACAAAAGTTGAAGGGTCCCATGTCACTCCTGAGGGATAAAGCTTACCAGTGGTGGCTTACGATAAAAGAGGGTACCTCCTCTGATCAATTGACCTGGGAGTTCTTCAAGTCCACATTTCAGGGAAAGTATGTGGGCGCCTGCGATGTGGACGCTCGCGAAAGGAATTTCTAAATACGAGGCAGAATTTTTGCGAGGCAGAATTTTTGCGACTTAGCCGGTATGCCCAAGGAATAGTAGCAACGTAATACGAGCACTGTGTTAAATTTTAGGACGACCTCAGGAACAGCCTCCAAGTGTTGATAGCTTTACAGATGGAACGAGACTTTGCCGTGTTAGTAGAGAAAGCTAAGATTGCTTATGAGGTAAAGTGTTCCAAGCATCAGAATCGGGAAAAAGAAAGGAGCAGATATAAGAGGGTTTTGGAGACCTCCAATTCTGATTGGAGGCCTAAGAAAAATGCGGGAATGAAAGGGCCAGTTCGGGTTAAGGCCCTGTTGCTGTTGCTGGATTACAGCCTTGTGTGGGTTGTGAGAGTTATCATCAGGGTGAGTGTCGGAAAAGAAATGGAATGTGATTCAGGTGCGGATTAGTGGGGCATTTTGTAAGAGATTGTACACAGAGGCTTGAACAGATGCAAGCTGCAGGGCAGGCTGTTGCTCAGCCAATGAGAGGCTGGCAGCATCTGCCAAGATGCCGAGGTTAGGCTAGTGGTGGAAACGGTTTGGGCCGTGGAGCACTAGGCAGAGGTGCTGGGAAAGATGAGGTGAGGCAACCAGATTTGGTCTATGCAGCACGTCACCGAGAGGACAGAGACGCTCCAGATACAAATACTGGTACATACTTTATCTATAATGTGTTATATTCATAGTTGGGTACTAGGGTGCGCACCAGGAGCGTGGTGGTGTAGGTTAAGTTAAGCGATTGTGTTGATAGTTGGAAATTTCAAGGAAAAAATTTCTTTAAGGGGGTAGAACTGTAACACCCTAGAATTTGGGCCTAGAAGTACTAGGCCTTGAGCAAGGGAGCGGTTAGGAAATTGTACATAAAGGTCCAAGAAGATGGCATAAAATAATTGTCTGCTCTGATGGTTTAAGTGATTTGTGAGTGTCTAGGAGTATTGGAGAAGTCCTGGGTTCAAACCTGGGCTTTAGCAAAAATTTTGGTTTTATGTGAATAAAACCCTGGATGCTTGGATGAAGGCCTTTTATATTATTGTGTTAAGTAAATGACACAAGGAAGCATGTGGTCTAGTGGTTGTAGCGTCATTATGGTTGCAAGGGAGTCTAGATTCAAGTCTTGGCTCTTGCAATTTAGTTTGGTTTTTCTTTTAAAGGAACCTGGACTTTGGCCTATAGACCTTATAACTAATTAAGGATAAAGCGTGACACAAAAGAGCTTGTGGCAAGAAGGTAAGTTGCATGTTGAGCTGTTGAGGGGGGCTTGGGTTCGAATCCCATTGTAAGTAAAAAGGATATTTATTTTGCTAGCATGAGGCGACAGGAGTTTGAGGTGGTTTTGAGCCCTGTTAGGTGAGATTTTGAATGGGTCTTGGAGGTTGTTATGGAGGATATCAAGGAGGTATAAGTGGAGAGATTTGAGGAGACTTTCAAGGGATTTGGAGGAGAGGAGTGTTGTAGCCGAATTGTCCAACTTCTATGTGCAAATTCTGCTAGGGGAACCCATTTGGTGCACTTTGGCAATGTGAGAGTGAGTAGGTGCTGACTTTTTCTGGTATTTTTGAGTTTTGTTTTCTTATTTTGGCACATTTTTTACCATCCGGGTCCTTCTTTCTTTCAACATTATTGCTCGTTTGGCTTTAGGTCACTCTGCCGGAAACACAAGACATCAAGTGCCTAATTCTAATTATTTCTTTTTGAAATCTTTTTCTCTCATTCTTCTTTGGTCAAACTTAACATCCCTCTGCTTTTATTCTTTCTCGACCCAATTCAACCCCTCTCCAATCTTATGTTGTTGTTTTTCTTCTCGGTTTCTCTAGGGTCGAATAGTTATTCTTCTTATTATTACTTCTTTTGGTTTTTCTTCACAACCGAACTTCTCTCTCGCATTTCCATATTCTTTTGATACTAAGCCGAATCTCTATTTCTCTTTCTGTTTCCCTTCGACTCATAGCCTTGAATTAGATAGCAATCTCGTTCTTCTTTCGCTATGGTCGATCGTGGTTTAGAGGTCACTTAAACTTTCGGTAAGCTGTTGTTCTTTCTTGTGTTGTTGGATGCTAAGCGTTTTCTCTTTCTTTAATAAATGTTTCCTTTGGTTGTTCACACATGTTCGAATCCCTTTTTTCTCCCCGATGATGGTGGTGGCACTTTCAGTTTTTAGATCATTGCTAGTGGTGAAGGGGTTTGTCAAGGATCGTAGTGGTAGTCAGTCCTTTTCTTATCTTGCAGTCTAAGGTAATCATTTAGGCTAATATTGTAGGATGTTAGCCGATTATTCTTGTGTTGGGTTTCTAAATCTTTTGATGTTTTCAATCTTTTAATAGAATCCGTGGTCAGGCAAATACACGATTAATCGGGTGATCGATTTTGTTAGTAGTCTAAGAAGGGTAGGGGCATCCGATCAAGCAAGGCTCAGGTAGGTAATCATTCGATCAAGTCTTGATTAAGGTTCTGTCAATTTGTGTGTTAAGGTTTTAATCGAAGTTACTATTATAATAGGTTTGACATTTGGGGTTTTCTGTGCTATTCTGAAAAAGGTGTGTAACTGTACATCGAAATCCTTTACTTTCGAAGGGCAGGGAAGGCGTGTATTCGCACCCCTATTTAACTGTGAATCGGTAAAAGCCAAAATACTGGAACCTCGGCATTCGGGGCCTCACGAGCGTATGAATGAACGTGGGGTGAACCGAGGCTCAAATCGTGGGTAGTAGACTGCAGAGGCCACCATGTCCGTTTTTGTGGACTAGGGTTGTTACGGGCCTTGATGGGCCAAAATGGGCCACGTGGGCCCAATGGGCTTGTGGTCCCACACGGGTAAAATCCTCGATAAGTGGTCATTGATAGGTTGGTTTATGAGGCTTGCAATGCCGTATGTGAATCTGGACTAAATGGGCCATACGAGCGGGTGGGCCCACTTGGGCCCAATAGCGGGTTTTGGGCCCATGTACATTGTTCTGGCCGTGTAGGTTATCTGAGTCACTCGAAGTGACGATAGACCTTCTAAGAGGTCGTAATAAGTATCGAGACCCTATTATTGGTAAAATGACCAAAATGCCCCTAGGGTAAAATCACTGTTTTACCCCTAATTGACGAGATGTCCAATACACCACTAGTGGAAGGTTGATTGATGTATGTATGATAGTCATATGATTGATACTGACCCTGACATCCTGCATTCACATATGTTACTGTGACATCTCATCCTGTATGAGGTTGGTTTGATATTGATAGAGGAAGTGTACGACTCATAGCCATTCTGTACAAGGCTTTCAGTCTTTCTCTGATACTTATGGCTTATAGTCGTTCTGTTAACTGGCAGCGTTGCTATGATATTTATGGCCTTTAGACTTTCTATCTACGGCGTTGAGCCGTTCTGTTGACTTAGTGCCGCAACCGGTGCTAAGCTTGGTGTGTTGGCTG
Organism: Gossypium hirsutum; assembly: GCF_007990345.1. NCBI lineage: Eukaryota > Viridiplantae > Streptophyta > Magnoliopsida > Malvales > Malvaceae > Gossypium > Gossypium hirsutum. Next base: position 36,553,267 of record NC_053433.1, read on the forward strand.
GTTGGGTCGATTTTATCCCTACATGGTGTGTTGGTTGGTACGGGTGGTGTATTGGTTGGACTCGGCTGGATATCTGTCTACATATCTACATCTGATACAGATTCTGTATTGGGCTTAGGCCCACCTGATTCCGTTAATGGGCTAAGGCCACCTGATACTATTTTTGTGATGGGCTCAAGCCCAGTCTGTTTCTGCATATTGTATGTTTGACTATTCGTATTATAAGGGATTACACACTAAGTTTTCGTAAACTCACCCTTCTGTCTAACTGTACAGGTAATCCCCAGCCTTAGGTGATTTGGAGCCACGAGAGACTCGGAGGTGGCCATATGACCGCTGATGCTCTGCTGTAGACTTTTATTTGAATTTTATATTTTGGGGTTTTAATTCTGTAATAAGGCTTTTGAGGGATTAAATTTTTAATTGGGCTTTTGATTTCCTTATTTAAAACTGCAAACACGAATTTTCAAAAGTTAATAACTATTTTCAAAAACACTTAAAAACAAACGTTTTTATATTTCAAACTTTAGTAGCTTCCGCGATTTGAAATAACTTAAAGTATCAATGCCAGGAATTAAGTAAACGTTTTTGTCGAGATGATTGGCTAACCTCGAGTAAAAGGATTTAATCATAGAAATGAACTTTTAACGAAAACTCAATTTTTGAAAGACGCTTTGATGTGACACACCAGATTCGACCATCATGTCTGGGTCGGGTTCGAGGTGTTACAAATTTGTTGCAACTCTATAATTCTTTAAAGTAATAACGGCTTAACTCCCAGCTCAGTAATGATAGAACCACTTGAACTCAAACTTAACTGAGCATTCATCACTCACAAGGTGAATAAAGAGTTATGACTTAAAGCATTAGCAACAACATGAACTTTTCCAAGCTAATAATTAATTTTCAAATCATAATCTTTTAAGAGCTCGAGCCACTTTTGCTTTCGCAAATTCAATTCCTTCTAAGTCATCAAATATTTTAAACTTTTATGATCGGTAAATACATGACATTTCTTATCATACAAATAATGTCACCATATCTTTAAAGTAAAGACAATTGTAGCCTACTCTAAATCATGTGTCAGATAATTCTTCCCATGCGGTTTCAACTGTCGGGAAGCACAACTATCACCTTACCTTCTTGCATTAACACACAACCCAATCCATTCAACGAGCCATCACTATACGTAATAAACATTTTTTTCCAAATTCTGGCCGATTTAAGATTGGAGCTTATGTTAAGATAACTTTCAACTAATGGAAACGACGTTGACATCCTTTATACCAATTAAACATAACCTTCTTCTATAATAGCTTTGCCATTGATACAACAATCATCGAGAAGTTTTTGAAAAATCTCCTGTAATAACCCATTCGCCAAAATCACATGTCCAAGAAATCCAAATTCTCAAAGTCAAAAGTCACATTTGCTAAACTTCGTATACAGTTGCTTCTCGCGCAAGGTCTATAACATTATTTGCAAATGCTGGCCATGCTCTATTCTATATTTCAAATAAATTAAAAAATCATCAATAAACATAACAACAAATTGATCCAAATACGGTTGAAACACTCGATTCATCAAATCCATAAATGTAGCAGGGGCATTGGTTAAACCAAATGGCATTACCAGAAATTCATAATGACCATATCGAGTTCTAAAAGCAGTCTTCAGCATATCAGATCCTTTAACCTTCAATTGATAGTATCTGAATCTCAATTTCAACTGATCAAACATATAATCAATTCGATGAAGTGGATACTTATTCTTTATTTTGACCTTGTTTAACTGTTTATAATCAATGCATAACCTCATTGACCCATATTTCTTTTTCACAAATAGAACTGGCACACCCCAAGGTGATACACTTGGCCTAATAAATCCTCTACCAATCAACTCTTGCAATTGAATTTTAATTCCCTTAGTTCAATCGGAGCCATTTTGTATAGGACAGTTGAAATTAAAGTAATCCTAGGAACTAACTCAATAGCGTAATCAATTTCGCAATCCGACGGCAACCCAGGTAATTCCTCAGAAAACACATAAACAAATTCACTAATAATCGGGGCCAGATCTATCTTCAACTTAAACATTCGAGTATCAACTACGTAAGCCAAAAATGCTTCACAACCCTTTTTAATTAATTTTCAAGCAGATAACACCGATATTATATTAATCACACCATCAATCTTAACAATTTCTTGTCATCCTAACATTTCAAAACAATCTCTTTCTATTTACAATTCACTATGACATAATGCAATGTCAACCAATCCATACCCAGAATAATATTAAACTCATGAAAAGGCAACAACATCATATCAGTAGGAAAATCACATCCCTGAACTTTCAATGGACATATCTTAAATATCATGTTCACTATGACACTCTAACTTAAAGGATTTATTACTCTAACATCAAACTTAGTCGACACTACTGGTACATTCTTATCATTTACCAAAGTAGTGCATATATATGAATGAGTCAACCTAGGGTCAATCAATGCATAAACTATAGATTCAAAGAGAGAGAAAGTACCAGTAATAACATTTGGTGCAAAGGCTTCCTTCCTAGCTCAGATAGCATAAGCTCGAGCTGGCTTCCTTATTTCAGACCTAACTACAGTATCATTTGTCCCACTTCTAGTTCCACCAGTATTACCATTCTGTCTAGGTTGTTTATCCCTCTGAGGAGTTGATAACAACTTTCTAGATTGATCATCATTAATATCAGCCTTTCCCGGGCAATTTCTCAAAAAATTCTCCATTGAACCACATCAGAAGCAAGCACCTAACTTAAATCGAG